>NW_009909496.1:0-19834 GCF_000696875.1 Nestor notabilis
TCACACGGACCGCGGGAAGTTGGTGTCTGGTGCCCGCAGCTGCGGTGACGCTGCGCAGCACCAGCGCCGCTGGTTCTCGTACAGTCATAGGATCAGCCAGGTTGGAAAAGACTTTTAAGCTCATCAAGTGCAACCGTTCCCCAGCAGTGCCAAGGCCACCACTAACCCAGGGAACCGAGGGCCTCGTCTACGCGGTGTGCGAACACTTGCAGGGGACGGTGACTCCAGCCCTGCCCTGGGCAGCCTGTTCCAATGCCTGAGCACCCTCTGGGCAAGGAATTGTTCCTCAGCTCCAGCTAAACCTGCCCTGGGGCAGCGTGAGGCCGTTTCCTCTTGTGCCATCCCTTGTTCCTTGGGAGCAGAGACCAGCCCCCTCCTGGCTCCATCCTCCTGTCAGGCAGTTGCAGAGAGCAATAAGGTCCCCCCCGAGCCTTCTCTTTTCCAGACTAACCCCTCCATGTCCCTCAGCCCTTCCTCATCACACTTGTGCTCCAAGCACAAGGAGCTCCACAGGGCCTGTTTGATAGCTCAGAGATCCCTCCTGCTTTCCATTAAGTGCAGCTGTACCTACACCTAATTTCTATCCCAGAGGCTAAACTTGCACACTGCATGCATCACACTTCCCTTCTGCTCACAAACCCCGGGGTTCCCCTGCTCCTGGGGCAGACAGAGCAATAGAGGAGCATAGTGGGATTTCACTCATTATCCTCAACCACTTTCTTCCCAGCACAGGATGTGGCTGTGCCCATCACACATCTCGACTTGTGGTTAAGTGAGTGAGTTAATAAATAGGGCTTGGGAAAATCATGAAGAGTCTTAAAATGCACCAAAGAGAAACAACCAGGAATGGAAAGTGGCAGTTCCCTCCAGCGGTAGCTGAATACAGATCTAAACATTCCCACCCCAGAAAACCATTGAAGGAGAGCAAAAGACACTAAAAGTGGGGTTTGTTGTATTAAGACATTATAATCGGCACTATTAGAAAAACACATTGAGCACAGGCTTGAGTGCAAGATGAAATACCTGTAACTACCAGTTGTACTTAAAAAGGTGCTCTTGGTTTATTTTTGTTACCACAACACAACTGCCAATTCATTTGTTAAACCTAAAATAAACCCTAAACCACTGGGAACTTAGATCACATTCCCTTGGTGTGTTAAATCACCATCCCTTGGTGTGTCCCAGGAGTTAAGATGATTATCAGTCAGCTCAGTCTATGATCTTATATATGTCTTTAGGATTTTACCTCTGTTTAAGCCATAAATGAAAACAAAGGGATGTCAGGGTAAGACGGTTGTGAGTTGTTGTATGCAGCTTACTGAGACTCCACTCAATTTAAGAGTTTATATTAAAAAAACTCCTTAATTTATTAATGCCAAGTTTGCAGTGAGGAACTGGGAATGAGGAACTTCAGCCACAGCTGAACATTCACCTGTTTTCCCGTCCCCAAATCTGGGGTCAGTTCCTTCTAGAGAGGACACATTTATCTCTCTCATCACAGATATATGGTATTTCCACCTTGCATTCTTTGCACAGATGATGAGAAATTCCTTGAAACGATGACAGGAAAAAAATCTAGCACTGGAATAACTTGCACAGCAACTCTGGGCTGGTTTTGTTTACCTCTAGCTGGCACAGTACTTGTTTTTCTCTCCTGTGATGCAGTCATAGCAAGGAAACGGTAGCCAAAGGTTCTCCCCGTTAAAGCAGCCAGCCAGCAAAAGCCCACAAAACCACAGTTTTCCACATACGGAAAGAGAAGTGGATAAGTTCTGGATTCATGGTGGCTGTGTTAGGGTTTTAACCACATTTTTGAGTTCAGAAATGTTCAAGGCTTATTGTAGGTTGACACGTGAAGTCCAAACCAAGCATCAGTATCACAGTATGAGTCAGAAACCAACAGAACTTCAGGCTGAACCCGAAGGATGGCAGCTGAAGGGAAGGACATGGATACATTACAATCTGTGCATGCACATATGGTACCAGCCTCAGGAAGTGTTCAAGGTGTTGGGTACACTGTGGTGGCAGTTCACAGCACACCTACCTGCTGCCTGTCTGCTGGGTCAGTGAAGCGCTCTTCTTCCAACACAGGATCTTGAGCCTCTTCTCTCCTGCTTCCCTCAGTGAAGATTTCCACCATGCTGGCAGATATAACTGATTCCTTGTTCTCTTCTTGTTTTCTTGTCCACGTCTCTTTCATACCAAGCTGGCCTGAGCCTCAGTTTTGGGTGGGGTGAGGAAAACCACTGCCACCAGCCCTACTTCGAACGCACGTAATGAAGAGTTACGACGCTTGCAGCAACACTGCGGCTGGTAGCTTTAGGCACTAAGCCATGTGCTAAAACAGCTGCCTAGAGCAACGGAACCACCTTTTTCCTGTTAGAAACACACTTTTGGTACGATAACAACATGTCATTCCCCTTACATGGTTACCTTCTCACTTGAGACAGGCACAGTTGGCAGGGGTCCTGTGCAAGCTGTGCTTGGACCTAGGGCCTTGCACCTACACATCACAGTGCTCTGATGTTGAGAGAAAACATTGTCCTGTATCTTAGCTTCTTCTACAGTAAGCAGTAATTATAGTTCCTCTTTAACATCCCAAGGGAAAACCACTCCCAGAGAAAAGTAAAACCACCAAGAGTTGGGAATGTTTCCGTACAGCCTCATGTCCTACAGCTGGTATCACTAAACTAGAACAGATCCCGGTGCAGTACTGAGCAAGCCTGCAACTATGATAGTTATCTGTCCTTAAACACACCCAAAAGTGCTGGAATGAGGTCTAGTTCCTTTAAACAGATGATGGAAACTCTGTGAAGAAAAAGCATTATAGCACAAACACGTTTTCCCCCTCATGGTTAACACTTTGTAACCACTATGGAAGATACAAATGCTGTGTGTCACTTGAGAAAGATGAGCACACGGAGGATCTAATACCATGACTTGCAAAAACCCCAGGCTCTCTGTACGAGCAGTAACTAGTCAATAATGGCAACATTCACTTGGAACTGTGAATAATAAACCACAATAAACTGGCTTTCCTTACTGGAGCTACTAATCCTGGATGTCGAAAGGAAGAACTGGCTACAGCACTGCTGGTCACACAATTATTGCTCAAGTCTTGGCAAGAAGAGTCCCATGTAGCACTTCAGAGCAAAGGAGGCAGTTGTTTATTAATGACAATGGAAACAAAATAAAAGGAATAAAGCAAACATACTTCTTTAAATAGAAAGTTTCTAATCATCTAGTGTTCTGTCAGGTTCCCCTTTTCTTTCCTCTTTTCTCTCTTTTCTTTAGGCATAGTTACAAAACTCCAGAGAGGATTGAGGGAAACATGATAATTCAACATAAATTTGACACCTATGACAAAGTCTGAACAGCAAACATTTTATAAAGAAAAACCTGAAAACATATTTACAAATTCATACTTTGTAGTTCACTGAGAAATTCCTTGGTTACCGAGTGGCAGATTATGCACATACACTACATTCCAAAAAGGCATTATCCAGTCAGAGTCACTCAGCATAAAATGAAGTTGAAAGACAGATTGTCTAAAAATAAGGCCAGTTTCATTCCTCATTTATGTGTCTGATGACCGGAATTTTCTGGTACTTCTATGTTAATAAACAAAAGAGTGGAAGAGCACCTGATCTCAAGACCAAACTGCAAGTTTTATCCTTAGCAGGAGTTATCTAGAGTAGAAACTCACCTTTTTTGCCATCTTGTCTATTGCTGATTTTAAATGCTTGTATAAAACCAACCCCCCACACCTGTATTTGCAATATGATCATAAATAGGCAATAGTTTAAAAATGTAAGATATGATCACCTCAGATTATCAAGCTGTTTTGCACTCTGGAAAAAAGTGAACAAAGCCCAAACACCTTCTCTTCCTGTCCCTCCCGCCCTCCCCATCTTCTCCCTTCCCCTTCCAAACCAGGAGAAGAAACCAAGTTAAACTCTGATGAATATTAGAACTGGCACCAACATTCATGCTAGTTGCCCTGATGTGCAACACGAAGTCCATTTACAACAGTCAGAAATATTCTTATGCACTAGCCCCAAAGAGTTCAGCTTCTGAAACCAGTTATTTTGTCCTGTTAAAGAGCCCATCAGGTGTGACGTGGGCAGCGTCCACCAGGCGCAGGAATGTCCAACACCCTGCGGCGATCTTCGTATTCATCAGTGTCTGTGGAATCCTCGTCTTCATCCACGGCATATTCATTATGATTTGTTTCCTAAACCAAAACACACCCAGATTTAATTAACATCTTTTGAGCTAATTCTAAGGAAGCACTAACAATTGCCTAGAAAACTCTGGTCTGCAGTATGGTGTCTATTAGAAGTACACATTGTGATCTACATCCTAAATCCAGCTCCTAACAATGTTTAATTTGTAATAGAGAGAATTTTGCCCAACTTCTTGACCATTAACTCATGAAATAATGAAGGCTGATGGCTGTTTACTATGTACAATTATGTAAAGCCTCAATTCAGTACCAGTATTCTTGGCAGCTTATGTTGTCCTTTAATAAAAGTAGTTTAAAAAGAAAGGGTCATTACTAGTAGAGCAAAAGAGAAAAACAATTACTTTTACAGTCCACTGAATGGAAGGAGGTTACAACTCCCATAAACGTAAGCATGAGTTAAGAGATGCCATTATCCCTGCCCGCGGCAGGAGGTTGGAACTGGGTGATCTTTTAAGTCTCTTCCAACTCAACCAGTCTGTGATTCTATGATCTTCTGTTAGAACCACGACATCTGCTGGCACTTACTCTTAGAGCTACTGGCACTGAGTGTCTCAAAAGTGTACAAGCAGATGCCTTCCTTGTTTGAGGAAAGACTCAGGGCTTGCACAAAACTTCAAAGTTCTATCTGAATTCGTCTAAACGTGCTAAAGCAAAGGGATAAATGATACAGTTAACCTGCAATCTCCACACTGAAACTATATTATAATTAACAGCTAATAATTAACAGCAAGCTAAATATCTTACTGATTTGAGAGGTCATTAAGTGACTTTATGAAATGCACTTTCAGTGACAACTAATGAGCACCATACAGGCTGCTATCATTTTTAAGCTGTCATTAACTGAAACTCTTCTTGCTGAAGAAAGTAGATACATTATTATGGCTAAAAAAGGCAAGTGGGGTCATACCGAGGCAGAATATTTAAAAGAACTGTGAAATCCAAACAGCTAATGCACCGGCATGTTTCTAGGTACAGATCAAGAACTCTGAAATACATCCACACACCCCTATATATTTCTGGGTACCGTGAGGAGCAGTTGTATTCAGAACCAGAACAACTGAACAGTCACATTCTACCTCTGTCAAGAACCCATCCTCATCTCATTGATACAACCAGGTTTGACCTTCACACCAGACAGAGGTGAGGACTTGAGGAGGAAGGCACACAGCCATATACAGCATCCTATGGAAGCTAGGGCTGAGGGTCTTGAATTCACCTGGTAGTATTCCATGTCAAAAGCAATGAGGATATGGGGCTTTACCAATGTACAAACTGCCTACAGAGATTACTACTGCTAGACTTAGTCTGAGCTGGCACATGTTTTGGAGTTATCAATATAAATACTGTTCAGTACTGTAATTTTTGTACTAAAGGTGTTTTCACAACTGCATCTCCACTTACCATTCGTGCTGTAGACACCTTGAATGTTGGACACACCATATGGAATCTAGGAATTGTGACGTTGAAGAATTTGTCCTTGTAGTAGAGGCAATGAAAGGTGTAATAGCCCTCCATGTATCCGGATGTTGTGGAAAATGTAGTACAGCTGGTATATTCATAGACTTTCCCTGGGCTGATAATTGGAAACTCCCCTGTTGGTAAAATATTAGATCATGACAGTAAGGACTGAAGTGGATCTTGCACTCCACAACATACCCAGGCAGCTCATTTTATAGTCCAGTGGATGCATAAATGATTCTCAGCCATTATTGATGCTAAAAACTGCCTGAATAGCAGTTACCTATCAGGATGTTCAGACATCCCTTGCAAAACAACTTTAAAGACGTAACAGATGGATATACCTCTCTTTCTTTCAAGCAACAAAATGATTTTAATACAAACCATGCAACTACTACCCTCTGTCGCCATGATGAGTAACTAATAATGTGAACTTCATGACATGTAAATACAAAGTGTATTTAATGTACACCAAAGTACACTAAACACAAAACCTCTCTCTATACTGGGTTAGTAAAAGCAATGTTTTACTTACCAACTACTCCAGGACCCTGAACTTCTTCTACATCACCTTTGGCATTTGTTATTCTCCAGTATCGACTGTCCAGCTGACAAGCCTTCTCAGGAAGGGCATCTTTGGACATTTCAATCCTAGAAGCCAAAATGCATACTTAATGGTTAGATAACTACTTGTCTACATTTTAAGAAATGCTTTACTGTCCTTGGAATCTAAAGAGACTGGGCAAAAAAACCCCTCTAAGGTAAAATATACTGAATCAGTTGTCAGAATCCACCTCCATGCCCCTGCTTCACTATCTGCTGTTATTTACCCCTTTTTAAATCACAAGAGCTACTTGTAACTCCTTTCCCCCACCCATCACCGTACTTTACCAATTACCAACCTGACGGGTACTCTGCATACCTGACCAGGTAATGATTTAGTATTTTCTTATTAAGAAGTGCAGCATGTTGTGCACATCCTGTTCATTTTAGAACAGTTCTGAATGCTGTGCATAAACTAGCAACAACCAACACTTTGAACCTTGCACAGGTCTTTCCTGTGTTATAAGAGTTAATTCAGTTGTTATTTTTACCTGATTCTGTAAGTGAAGAAATAATGTGGTGGATGTACAGAACTGAGTTCAGGTAGAAAAGATGTGGACACAGAAACAGTAATATCTCCAGTTGTAGCAACACATTCTTTATCATGCACATACCTAGGGAATGGAAAACATTAATGCTGCAAATACCTCTGAACATTCAACACAGAAAAATAAACATGTGAAGTGATTAGGTAGTTACTGACAAGAGCACTGTGGTGCTAAGTTAGAAGTAATTCTTAACTCTTCATTTGGCAGTTAAATAGAAGACATATGTATGCAGTGTCTTCATGATGTGCACTTTCCCAACACCTAAACTCAGACATCTGTGGATCACTTTGTACTTCCATTAATGCTTGTATTAAGCTACGTGGATAATTTGATCTGAAGTCAATGAAAACGCACTTGTTTAATAAGGATGTGTCATTATGCTGTTTAAAAAACTCCCAGAACTAGAAACTCCTACAGCTTTTGCATCAGCTACCCATAACTACATACATACTACTACTAATAGAAGCACCAAAACTTTGCACAGAGGTTGTAAATCCCAGTCACGATACCTGAAAATCTGGTCTCTGATGATAGGATAACCTCCAGTTACAACTTTGTTTACATAGGATGTAAACCATTCCAAGTAAGATGTACCTAGATGCCAAAGAAGAAGAATATTCATCAAGACAGGCAAATTTACCACTAAGCACATTACAATAAGTACTTCAAGGAAAAAGTTTACAGCTTTGATTGCTGTTCTAATAAACTCTCAGTGTAGATCACTCAATATTCGAGGCCATCTACCAACAAAGACCATTTGGAGAAACCAACCAAGAACTAAGAGTTAAAGGTGCATACTCCAGAAATGACACAGCAAGCAAAGACTCTCTTAGCCAAGTATTTCACATTATAATCATGGGTTTCAAATGCTGGTGTGTTTCATCAGCTCCTTTCCTGCTCGTCACTCTTCTGCTAAGACTGGGAAAGAAGTATCGTGGCCTATACTACTTGTGTTGCAATTTCCACCTACTCTACCTGCAGAGGAATGCAAGCCTGCTGGTGGATTTATGGACTTAGGTCTGATATCCAGGTTTCCATACGAACAGAGTTTCTAAAAAGCATGCTAGCAAGTTGCAGAATTTCCCTCTCCTTAAAAACAGGGATAAGTCATAGACATCCTCCGCACTCCTGTGACAAACCCAGAGCACTAAAGCTGTGTATTATTCTGAAGAACCTGGGATTCTCATACACTTACAGCCATTGTCTGAGAACAGCCTTTCATACACCTACAGCTATTCTTTAGGAACAGCTTGGTTTCCAAGTAGACAGTCAAGCTGTCACATTTAACTCCCAAAGGAGAGAGTTTCATACAAAACACACCGGCTCTCCGTGGAAGAATTTCTCAGCCATAAGTCTCCTAAGCATTGCAATATGGAGTTGAATAGAAAAGTAAAGAGTTCTTCAACTATTTGTCAATATTCCTGGTGAAAAACTGGATTTAAGCTGAAGTACTACGAAATCATTATCCTCATCTTCACTGATGTGTTATCAAGTGCTACCACTCCTGTTAGATTAAGTGTACTTACCACTTCTTCCTTTGAGCAAGAGCTATGTGTACTGTCCTTTGATCTTTTGGAAGTCTAAGGAACTCCAGGTTTATTATCCTCCTTTCTACCACTAATCCACAAAATGCAAACCTTGTATAAATGAACTCTGAATGGAGGAAGTGGATGAATTTACCTTGCCACCTTCAACATGAGAAGAAAAATGCTGTACATGAAAATTCCCCTCCCTGTTGCAGTAAGTCAAGATTGGAATACATTTAAATGAGATGTCTGATCACCTCACCACTGACTCAATTCCATAAAAGCAGCAGCCTTGAACTGCAGTACCAATACAGCATCCTCAGGTGGAGTGAAGCAAGCATCCAAACTCCTGAGCTTTTGCTATGTATTTCCTATGATGGTTCTAAAGCACACAGTGCATCCTGCAGTAAGTCCTTTGTAAAGTAGGTGACACGTTGACTACTTCACACTGAAATCGGTTCATACAATATATCACTGCCTAGAAAGGTTTCCTGAAGTTAGCTTGGTTAAGCATTTGACTACCTTCAACCCAAACCACCATTACCTAATGTGGTTTCTCACTGTACTATTAATACATATATCCTAAGAAATATGCCAGGCTAAATTTTAAGTTGGGTGACATTTATTAGACATTTGTCTTCTCACTGAGGGAAAGGAATTAATTTAGACATAGCCACAATTACCAGATTCCAGTAGAGTAACAAAAAGAAATAATCAAAACACTGTTGCAGTCAATGTACATGTCAGACAGGTGATCACAACAGATTACTACACAACCAAACAACAACCATGCAGTTTTCTCCTCCCCTCCTTTTGGGGGTTAGACAAGATGACCTTTGAAGGTCCCTTCCAACCCAAACTTATGATTCCTTTATCCTTTGAACAAGGCAACTAAAACATCCAGAAAGGTTTTCTCCTACGTTAATGTTTAAATAGATTTCATTAAGGGACATAATATTTTCAACTTCTAACATGGTTGCAAAAGCTACCGGGGAAAAAACCCAATCTTTCTGTCCATGTGGGTGTTGTTTTCAACAGCTGCTTAAATCACCCCCATGAGGCCTAACTTAAAGGTTCTCCTCCCCTTGTTAGACAGGTTAGTGCACTGAATGATTTGTATACAAGGCACACACAAGGACAAGCTTCAATACAGAAAACCTGCATCTCAATTCAAGTAGGCACTGACGTTTTTAAGCAGCTTAGAATCTTGCAAGTAGCACAGAAAATGTAGCACTTGCTTTGTTCAAGTCGTACTGACAGGCATTTTCTAAACAGCACAGTTAAAACATTTTGCAGAGTATGTTATCTAAAGGCTTACCTGTAATGAACATATCAATAGCAGATGGATTGCGAGCCATTTGGTCCTAAAAGAGCAAGAAATTTATGGATGCATCAAAAGGGGAGCATTAGACGTTCAAAGTTAAAATTCAACACCTGAAATATAACATAGGGAACACTTTCCCTATATTCACTAAACAAAATCTGGCTGTTTACTACATCATTCTATGTTTGAGTATCTGTCTAGGAGTATAAAACACACATGCCTGTCCCCATTAGTGCTCATATGACCCCTGAATATACAGCCTGAACATTCCACTAAGGCTCATACATACAGAATCAGATTCAATGCATCATCCAAGAAACAAGGCCCCCCAAAAAACTGCCTTAGAACAGAAGCACAGAACAGCTGAGGTTGGAAGAGACCTCTGGGGATGACCAGTCTAATCCATCTGCTTTAGGCGGGGTTAGCTACAGCATGTTGCCCAGGATCACTCCCTATCCCTGGAAGTGTTCAAGGCCAGGCTGGCTGGGGCTTTGAGCAATGTAGTCTCCTGGAAAAGGAGGAGGGAGTCACCAGGGCATAAGTAATACGAGAGAGGGCTAAAATCTTCTTACATTTAATATCCTTAAGCTTCACTAACAACAATATGCCTATCTTAAAATACTACAGCTATAAGAATTATGAGGAATACTCAATTATATTCTACAAAGGAGCTGTTCAAAAGCAATTTGTTCTTTCACTGGAGTAAGTTTTCCTTACAAACCAGGGTTATCATTTACTGTAGGAAGTTTACATTTACAATATCTAGGGCAGGAGATATATACAGATGCTTTTCTTCCTTACAGAAACAGGGATAAGAGTATGTATCTGTCATTGTTTGAACAAATTAAATTAGTACCTTCCAATAAGGATAAGCCTATAGAAATTGTTACAGCCATTAATAACTTCACGTAAATTTCTTTCACTCATGGGCTTTGACGAAAACCAGATGGCAACTCAAGGGCAAGTACCAACCTAAAATGATCTTTCAGTATTCACTTTCTGCAATGTAAAATATTTCAGCTATGTGATAACATGCAAAGGGACACCAGCAACCATTAGCAAAGTACATTCATGAGTGTAAACGTATGTTCCTTACTGGACATTGATAGAAGATCTCGTATTTATTTCGTCCCTCCACACTCTCCAGGGCCATGTATTGACTCAGGCCAGTGTGAATGCAGAAAGTAAGAGGAAGACATTGCTTCAGGCCTAGCCTCTGCTGAAAACCTCCAGCTGCTGTGTCAATATCCAGCAGGTCTTCAGAGCGGTAGTGGTTTGACAGCGCCATGCTTCCCATCAAGCTGAACAGACAGCAACAAAAAAGGAATGGTAAAGACACCACTCACAAGGCAAAGACAACTTAAAAGGTTTTCTAAGCATTGACTCTATGCATATTAGACTTAGATGAACTCCAAGTCTAACATCCAGGTGCTGAACTAGGTTCACAGCATCAACCTTTGCAAAGGAAGGTGTGACAGCTCCAAGATAAACATTTCCTTCTACGTATTTTAAACTGTGTTGGTGATTCCTATCATGTCTGCAACTGCTTCAAAGAAGTTGTTCACAGCTGATGCAGCTTCTTATCATAGCAGAATATAACCAGCAGTGCTCCATATCTCAAGTCTTGTGCAAGTTCATTTCAATACTATCAAAGCATCCCACTTTTCAACCTGCTACAGTAACAGTCATTGACCAAAACTAGTGAGCAAGGTGCTCTATGCTGTGGAGAAAAGGCTGAGAAGTAACTAGCAAAATAACCATCAAGTCAAAGAGATTATAATCTCAGTATAAAAACTAAAGGCATAGAGACACAAGTAAACACACATACAAGGAGAGAATGAGACAATATTCATCAGCAGGACATGGCAAGACCATCAACTGTCTTTCTAATTTTTTCCTCTCACTTTTTATAAGTATCACAGCAAAGAATGGGATTTATTATCTATTTGGTTTTGACAATAAAGAAGTGACATTGAAGACAGCAAAAGAAGCCTCTCACACATAAGAAAAGTAGTACTTATCTGAAATATGGGATAGAATAGGAACGAGGTGAATATTGGAAGCTAAATTTAACATTGATCTGAATGTTGGGCTAGGTGCCAGCTAGGGTGAAAATAAACAAACAACCTACACTCAATGTAATAAAGGGGTAGGCAATGTAAGAATGGTAAAAAAGGGGTAACATGATCAAATTAATCAACTACAAGAGCACACACTACAGCAGTGTGCTTAGCAGTAAGAGGACTACACAAACCTGTCATGTACACCTCCACACCCATCCTCCCTACTAATTTGCCTTTCACTGATGTTCTCAGATGTAAGCTCTGCAGATGCTAAAGTTTTTACTGGTGTTATGAAAGCAGTGACTCAGGTGCAAGCTGCCACACGTCAGTGTGATATAAGCTGCTCCCATCCTGGGCAACAGGTTCCATTCCTCTTTTCCCTTGCCTGGAATGAGTGTGTTCTGCAGTTTAAAGAATGCTGCTAACATGCAAACACAGAAAGCTGAAGCATCCAACAATGACAACTCGTCCCAAATCTTCTAGGCACATCATCACACTAAAGGCTTTGTGGGAGTGAAAAAGTAGGAGGAAGAGCAGGAAGCACACAAGCTGTATTTGAAATCTATAGAACTAGGGCACCTATCTCCTCTCTAAAAAAAGTCTTTCCTGGAAAAGAAAAGAACTAGAAGTCATCCTTATGGCTGTGTAAAACTGTTCCACATACTCCTTCTGCACATTGAACCATAGACTGCTTTGGGTTGGAAAGGACCTTAAAATCATCTAGTTCCAACCTCCTGCCATGGGCAGGGATGCCTCACACTGGCAGGGACACCTTCAACTAGACCGGGTTGCTCAAGGCCCCATCCAGCCTGGCCTTGAACACTGCCAAGGGTGGAGCATTTACCACTTCTTTAGGCAACCTGTTCCAGTGCCTCAGCACCCTCACAGTAAAGAACTTCTTCCTTATAGCTAACCTGAACTTCCCCTGTTGTAGTTTGAAACCATTTCCCCTTGTCCTGTCACTCCAGCCCCTGATCAAGAGTCCCTCTCCAGAATCTTTGTAGGCCCCTTCAGATACAAGAGACCCTTATCTGAGGTCTCCAAGCAGTTTCTCTTCTCCAGGTTGAACAGCCCCAATGTTCTCAGCCTGGCTCCATATGGGAGCTGCTCCAGCCCCTGATCATCCTCACGGCCTCCTCTGGACTTGCTCCAACAGATCCATGTCCTCCTGCTGTTGAGGACACCAGAATCGTACACAATGCTCCAAGTGGGGTCTCATGGAGCAAAGCAGAGGGACAGGATCACCCCCTTTCACCTCCTGCTCACATACAACACTGGAATTGGAGAAAGCTGCACTTCCTTTACTAGTGAAGGTTTTGGTAAAGTAACATGAATGCATTGCCCCCTACAGACACCGCAATGTTTTGCTGTAGCTTTCAATCTTCAGCTAACACTGGCAGGTTTGGGTTAACAGGTGCTGACCTCCTAACTTTGCCTACAGCTGCAAGATAGGAAACTATGTTTAGTGATTTACCTTCTAACTTTAATGTAGAAGGAGTTTTTAATTGCTGAAACCTCATCAAATTGTATCAAATCTTCTACTGAGAAGACTTCATTTGCAGAACTGACATTTTGATTCTACTTAAAATGATTACTTGGTTTGAAATCCATTCCCTAACCATTTTAAAGAACAGAGTTACTAAATAGTGATTCCTGAACAGTCCAAGAGGCCAATTTACTCATGTAACACAACACAAAACTTGAGGGGAGCAACTTGCAGTGGTACCATTGAAAGTCCAACAGTTGGAAGTTCTAGTAATTATCAAAAAACAAACTAAAAAACAGTTCTCACTAGGAAAAAGGAATGAAGTGCAAACCAATTTGAGCAAAACCACACTGTGTTTTCAATTCCTCATAAGACTAGAAGATAGCCAGTTCTAGAAGTGTCACTTCAAGCAGTCACTCAGTTACAATGCGTTTAAATGCTTCAGTTATCCTGTTCAGCAGACATTTTATCTTGTTAACAAAGCAATTACTCAAGAAACAGAAAAGGAATTAATAACTTGCTATGTAGGTTTTGCTCCTTACCCAGGAACAACGAGCTTCTGTCCATTATGAATACGAAATGAACACCGATAGTCATCAGGGAGTTTGCAACCTATTTGTGCTTCCACAGCATCCAGATCTTCCTCCCGCACACTCTCTGTGTACAAAAGAGACAGTAAGTGGCAGTTTTGGAGGGGAAATCAAGAACTGCTGCTCCTACAAAACTCTCTAACGTAATGCTGCTTCACTACTCTGTCCCCAAGTGCCCAGTGTGCTGTTCTTGACTCAGCTGAATATTAGATACTGTGTTAAGACCTCTCCCTTAAAAATCTTATTTCACATCACCTCAGCAGGGCTGCATGGCTAGAAATAAGGCAAAAACTTGCTACATTCTAGACATAACAGCATGTTTTCTACTGCCGAAGAGAATGTTAAGTAGCCCCAGCAACCTTAGCAGTATGGAGGGGGTTTTATGTTATCACAAAAGGAATATACATTTCCAAGTATTTTGCCATTTATGATTCATAGAAAGCGAAGTAACAGAAGTAACAGACATACAAAAGCAAGATAAAGTCAGATCAGCTTTGGGATGCAGCTGTCTTCTAGCATGGTCTCAAGCATCTTCCACTGATTAAATTCAGGCTAGTGGCCAGGATCACTAAAAATCAAGTATTTCAAATACCAAACATGGAATTTTTAAGTGCCTTGATCAAACAAACATGGACTCAAGTCAACATTTGGTGACTTCATTATGTGCTACGTGGCACAGAAAGAATACTACATACATTTGAAAGGAAGATGGTTACTTAATAGAGCACCAATCTCCCTCTGATGAAATCTCAACAGGCCTGACTTAAGCAGAAAGTATTTATGAAGTGAAATGAATCTTTTCCCCCCAGTATTGTCACTGAGGCACACACCTTGGATGAAAGCAGTATCATAGAATAGTTAGGGTTGGAAAGGACCTTAAGATCCTACAGTTCCAACCCCTGCCATAGGCAGGGCTGCCTTACACTAGACCATGTCGCCCAAGGCTCTGTGCAACCAACTTCTTTGGGCAACCTGTGCCTGTATGAAAGTTAACAAAAGGCAACCTACTACCAGGTATTACACTGTACCTTTCAAAGAACCAATCATCCGAGGACACCTCTGTCCCAAGTATTTTTCCAGGTCATCCCAAGCTTTTTTCAATGTAGCATAGTACCGGATGTATCGTCCCAGGTCAGAGTACGTACTGATGAAGATGGCTTTCCAGCTCTGATTTCGTTGACTTTTTTCCTCTCTAAGTGGATTTGAAGAAAAGAAGTTAAAAAAACAGCCTAAAAAAGCTTCACTTCTATACCCAAGAAGTTATTTGGCAGCACCAGTATGCATAATATTAAGCTAGGAACACTTTGAGCCACATGAAGCTACACAAACTCATTTAATTTTGGCATCTATTCAACAGCAACTTGGAACAGAATTAGGAAACATTCAGGGTACTTAGTACCAGGGGAAAAACAGTATTCCTTTAAATAGTGTGCTGCCTATTATTAAATCTTAGAACTGGTGACTGGCTAATTCACATCACATTTCACACATACAAAGACAAAGCTTTAAAAAAACCCCCACATGTTTTTGATCTACTGCATTAGTCACAAACTCCTTTATTCACCCTATAAAGAAGGATTAAGGAGCAAACCAGAGAGCTAAATGAGAACTCTGGGCACTGATCTGGAAAGTCAATTTCTTAAGGAATTACTGAATATTCAGTTTTCCTCACAGGTACAACAGAAGGCTCCAGGAAGACAGGCTGCCAAAAATGTGCTGACTAACATTTGACAAAGGATGTTTGCCTCCAGATTGTAGCAGCCACATGTGGAGCACCGTGTCCAGTTCTAGGCTCCCAATTACATGAAAGATATGGATGTGTTGGAACAAATCCAGTGCAGGGCCTCGAAAATGATTATGGGACTGAGAAAACTGGAACTCTTCTGCCTGGAGGAAGCTCAGGGAGGATCTTATCAATGTGTACAAGTACCTGATGGGAAGGAGTAAAGGTGGAGGCAGACTCTTCTCAGCAGTGCCCATTGATAAGACACTGGACACAGTCCTGGACAGCCTTCTCTAGGTGACCCTGCATAAGCAGGGTAGTTGGAGTAGAGGATCTCAAAAGTCCTCTTCCAACCTCAACTGTGATTCCAGTAATGACACAAGCATCCAGCTGTACCCCTTAACATAACCATCCAGTTGCACCCCTCATAATTACAGCACTCAGAACATTACTTTCCTTCATAGAATACCCAGTGTGTGATAAGGTCAAGTTGCAGCTTCTCCTTCAGCCTCGGCATTAACAGGGCATCTTTTCTCTACCCATCCATAAAGCTTTTTAACACTTGTACCTTCATGAAGCTTTTTAAAGAAATTAACATTTTTTAATACCTCTAACCTTTCATCAGTTTAGTAAGAAGCTGGTGAATACTAATTCAGTCTTAGAGTTACTAGAAGTAATGTGGACAAAACCAGCACAGTAACATAAGCTTCATTTCCATAGAAAAAAGGCTTAAACCAACCACACTTACTCTGAAATAAGCCAGTATTTCTTGCAGTGTCTTTTCCACAATGGATCATGGCTTGATAGCTGATTTAATCTTCGACTTAGATAGCAGCAACTATAAATATAAAATCATTAAATTTGATTGCAGAATTAGCAAAAGAAACAGGGATAAATACGGACCAGTGTATTACACATTGCATTCTCATTGAATAAATGCAGAGTTTGAAAGTTAGTTAGCTGTCCTTTTTAGAGTTGTGCTTACAATGGTTAAAAGTCTTCATTACAGCTGTACAAGTCGTGAACTACTTTCCTCCACGCTTTGAGAACTGCCAGCAATTAAGCAGTTTTGTAAAGCAGGTCACCCTGCAGGGCTGTGCCATGGTAAACGTTGTCTGAAGGATTCCAGTGTGACTCCACTCCCTTGGCAGCAGGATTCCAGCAGCACAGGCTAGTTGTGATTTAAATTCCAACTGTATAGTGGGCTGCATCAAAGGGATATTGAGCAGCAGGTCAAAGGAGGTGATCCTGTCCCTCTACTCTGCTCTCCTGAGACCCCACTTGCAGCACTGCCTACAGTTCTGGTGTCCTCAATGTAAGAAGGACATGGAGCTGTTAGAGCAAGTCCACAGGAGGCCACGAGGATGATCAGGGGCTGGAGCACCTCCTGTATGGAGCCAGGCTGAGAACATTGAGGCTGTTCAGCCTGGAGAAGAGAAGCTGCGTGGAGACCTCAGAGCAGCTTCCAGTGTCTGAAGGGGGCTACAAGGATGCTGGAGAAGGACTCTTCATCAGGGACTGTAGTGATAAGACAAAGGGTGATGGGTTCAAACTGAAACAGGGGACACTGAAGTTAGAGATCAAGAAGTTCTTTACTGTGAGGGTGCTGAGGCACTGGAACAGGTTGCCCAAGAAAGTGGTAAAAGCTCCATCCCTGGCAGTGTTCAGGCCAGGTTGGGCAGAGCTTTGAGCGACATGATCTAGTGTGAGGTCTCCCTGGGGCTGGATCCGTATAATCTTAAGGTCCCTTCCAACCCAAACCATTCTGTGATTCTATGATTCTATGATCCTGGCTCGATGCAAGGAGATAGCAAAAGCTAACCTATATTCCTGATTCCTAACTTGCTCTTTAAAAGCAGCGAGGGAGGTGCCATCAAATACAGTCTGTTCCCATATTTACTTTTACTGTTATATAGCCTTCCCAAAATGTACAACTTGTATGCACAGCAAGACATTTCAACCTATTTATATGAGTAAAAATGGGTAGCAGAGCATCAGCAACATGCAGAGCAGTAACACAGGGAATGATTGGGTTATTCAAAGATTCATAGAATTTAAGAGAAATTATTGTCTCATTCAGTCTAACCTGAACACCAGCCAATAAACCTTTTCACTTCTGTGTTTGAGCTGAATTATAAGTTATGCTTTAAAGAAACTCTCCAAACATACCACCAACTTGTATGTGGCAACATCACTTTCTCTGGTAGCTTGCTCTAAGAGTTAGTAAGTGTGTTTTAATGGCTTTGATTAACATCTAAATACCCCAAATGAGGTTACCAAACTTAAGATTCCAGCTACTGCTTTCTGGGATCTTGTTGGTGTGGTTCAGAAACTGGTAAGTAAGACAGACCAACATTGCAAATGGACAGTTATGTGCTGAAATAAAGATGCCTCTCAAGCTTGTCTTTGATAAATAAAATCAGCAGAAGTCCAGGGCTGGTCAAAACATCTTGCATCAAAACTATGGAATTATTCCTATTTAGCTGTTCAATCCCCCCCACCCCCATCCATTATAAGCTGTTTAAACTAGAATTGCATTACTATTTCAAAATCAGCCTCAACAAAGTGAAGTTGTTCTCCTGTATTCCCTGTCATTACCCTTCCCCTTGCAACAACACAAAGACATAAACACATTCACTTCAAACCTTGACCTTTGGCTGTGTAAGAACTTCATTCATGACAGGGGATTTTTCATTGTATCTTTGGGGGTTGGGGGTGGGGGGGGGGGGGGGAACAGAAATATCCCAAAGTCAAAGCCCTTGCGTAAATGGAGACCTCAGAGTAGCCTTCCAGTGTCTGAAGGGGGCCTACAAGGATGCTGGAGAGGAGAGAGACTTCAGGGACTGCAGAGACAGAACAACAGGTGATGTGTTCAAAGTGAAACAGTGGACATTCAGGTTAGATATAAGGAAGAAGTTCTTCCCTGTGAGGGTGCTGAGGTGCTGGCACAGGGTGCCCAGAGAAGCTGTGGCTGCCCCATCCCTGGCAGTGTTCAAGACCAGGTTGGACACAAGGGCTTGGAGCAACCTGCTCTTGTGGAAGGTGTCCCTGCCCAGGGCAGGCGGTTGGAACTAGAGGAGCTTTAAGGTCCTTTCTAACCCAAACCATTCTGTGATTCCATGACTTCTATCACACTGGTGTTTACTGATGCTTCTGGTAGGAAAGAAGTCACCGTGGCATCACAGGAACATGCATCTTCAAACATGACACAGATGCAATTAAAGCCATTCTCAATAATTACATAAATATTTGGTCACTCATCAGCTTTTCTATTATTTAAGGGTCACCACCAGCCTAACCATCCTATGTAATACAATGGAATGCTAATGTTTGTGATGGTCGGAGTATATGTATGTCACTAAAACAAATATAAGCAACCTCAATATGCCCTCAACAAACACAAACAGCCAGTTCTGCAAAACTGCCATTACTGACCTTGCAAATATGAAGCCTACACAGTATTTGATTGTACTTGCACAGCAAAATCCATCTTACTTCGTTAAATACATAACAAAAATACGTAGTGTCTTTATTATGCCATTAGGAACTACTACTATATCATCTGTGCTGGACTTGTAACAGTTGTCATAGTTTTGCTTACACATAATGTGGTTTTTGCTGTTATCTTAACAGAGTTCTCCCATGTCTTTAGCTTTGTTGACTAATATTTACAGGGGAAAGAAGAGCCCCAAACACAAACAATTTTGTTAATATTCTATTTTATTCATACCTATTCCTCCCTCTTTGATTAAGTGCTGTGATTTCAACCACTGCCAGTGCCTGTATTGCACTGGTAAGGTTTTAGCTGAAACCACACACTCATCTTCACGCTATGACTCAATTCTAGAGTCACCCCGTAAAGCGTCCAAGAGCAACCTGCAACTTTCATTCATGTTTTTTCTGCCTGAAAAGTCACCTTATGTCCTTTCATTTGGTTTTCCTTCAGACAGCTGCTCAAATAACTGCATATATGCACTAGCAATAAGACTGCCCTTTGTTTGCCCAAGGATATGCAACAGTTTGAGAATTATTGATGTTGCAAAGTCAGTTATCGGTTCATCTCTAAACTGTGATACAGCTACAAACAAACCCAGCATACAACAGGGGAGAGAAAAACAGGGAGCCTTGCCTTTTGCTTAGAAAGTCATAAAACTCCGAAGGAGGCCGGTGCTCCTGCACGGGAACGGTGCTTTGGGATGTGTCCTCCACACGGCAGTTCTCCAGGACAACCCACCCCGCTTTCCCCGCACTGAGGGAGCGCCCTGGG
>NW_009909497.1:0-35147 GCF_000696875.1 Nestor notabilis
GTCCATGTCACCGACAAAGATGTTAAACACCTTATGGTATTCACTGGAGGCATCAAGGTCCTCAAAGACATGGTTGTTAACATGTACACAGCATATAAAGATCTTGGAAGAGAAGACTGAGACAGGGAATGTCCCATATCTTCAAGAAAGCCTCTGAAAAAGAAGGGAAAGTGGTTTAGAACTGGCAAAGAATCGGAGGAGAGGCAAAGAAAAAAAAAGGGCTAAGAGAGAAAGTCCATGACAAACAAAATTATCAAAGCAGACCAGGAGATGAGTGTTTTAAAGAACACTCTTTGAAAGCTATTGTATGACATCCACCTTCCCCAATTCGGAATCCAGCATATCTGCATCAAAGATCAAGTCCATTAGTCTCAGCTTTCCAGGCTCTGTAGAGCTCACCTTCCTGAACAGTGGTTTACCGCAAGACCTTCCTACAGCACATCTTTCTATCCTGGCAACAAAAACAGCGGCCTGGAAAAGCAGGGGGTTCTCTGAACCCTCCTTCCTGAAGGTTATGATGGAACCACATGATTCAAACATTTAAGATTCCTCAGTGGACAGGCTGATTGTAGTCATGAGGTTTTGCAGAAACCCAAAACCTGAAAGTTTAGCAGCTGAATACTTTATTTTCTTTAGTTAAAACCCCTACAGCCTGCACTGTTTACAAACTATTTATGCTTTTCCACTTTTCAGAAGACAAACAGCTTTCAAATTTTTAGGATGTTTCAGTTTAATTCGTAGTTCCTATATTGTGAAATCCCCTCTTTACTGTGTCTAAAATCTAAGTTCTACCAATCATGTGTAATAGATTCCATATGCACGCGCAGTACACCCCTGGAAAGCCAAAGAAATAAATTGCCAATAAATGGAAAGCACAAATTCTGCAAATGTATAAATTCATGGGGGCCACAAAAAAAACCCAGACAATACCCATTTCCCTCTCCAGCATCCATGGAGAAAGACTCAGCATTACTTTGAAACCTAAGCACTGTTCTATGGACAAATAATGAAAGCAAACTGAAAATGTTTTACAAATACTGACCTTTCCACCCACTGAATCAACATGCACCATCGAGTAACTTTAATCCAAAAGCGTGCAGGACATGCAAAACCAGCACTGCACCAGAAAAAACCCGACCAAAATAAACACCAGCCTGCACAGCTCAGCAGGTCATGTCCCTGAGAACGTTCCCGTGCGTCACAAGCCTTGATGAAAAAAGAGAGTCAGGCCAGAATCACTGATTTCCCTCAAAGCAGGTGCCAGGGCAGTTCCAGGGCATACCCATGGTGACAGCCGTTTGATGAATGGATCAAAACATACCAAAAATCTCAACGTGCCTGTCATAGGAAGCCTGTCTCGCTTCTCACCACTGCTGGCTACTGCAGGTCTGCAGCACAGTCACCTCCTCCCAACTGGTGCTTGTTCCAAATGCCCCAACAGAATAAATCTTCCTCCTGAAGCAATTTTTCTGAACCTTCATCTTCCTTTTGGAACTCCTCATCCACATCTCTATCCTTAGTTTCCTCTTGCAGCTGTAGCGATGAGCTGGAATTTTTCAGTAGCACTGGCTTGAAAGCTGCCACCTCTCCTCTGCCTCACCAGGCTCTTCCCTCCTCAGATACTCGCTTATTCACTATCAAAGCACTTACATGTGAGTCATTTTTCATCCTGATCTTCAAAACCTTTTACAGGACTAGGTGAGGTCACCTCAGGTATGCGCAGGGAGCAGCTCCAGCTCATCAGGATATACTCCACCATCTGCTAGAGCCATGAAACTGGTAGCTTAGGCTCCAGAATGGAGACAAAAATTCCACAAGACCAGGACCTAACTAATGGAGCTCACTTTGAGAAAGGATTAATGCAATTTACTACTTCCAAAAAACCCCATGGGTTTAGATTAATGTTTTCAGATGGACTCATGCTCCCACAAGCTTCTGTCTCCCCAGGACAAAGAAAGACACTGACATTCTTGAGTAAATCCAACCAATCCAAGGTGGTTACTAGCTAGAGAATCTGGAGACAGTGAGAGAGCTGGGTTGTTTCAGCCTGCAGAAGACAATGCTAAGAAAGGACCTCAGCTGCTGTCTACAACTACCTAACAGCTGGTGGAGATGACGGTGCCACACTCTTCTCAGAAATGACCAACAAAAGGGCAAGAAGCAATGGACACAAGTCACAGCAAGGGAAATTCTAACTAAATATAGGAAAAAAAGTCTTCACAAGAGGAGTTATCAAACAAGGCCTCGAGGAACCTGAAACTTTGAAATCAGCCTTTTCAAACAAGCAGTTGGACCATTGGCCTCCAAAGATTCCTTCCCCTAAAACACTTTGTGAGCCTGTAATATTTTTCCTACAGAATGAAGAAAAGAAAGACATAAAGAAGTGGTAGTGATGTTATAACCACGGTTTTGAAATCAGCTGCATGACCTTAAATCATTTTGGTTCTGTTTGCAATGCATAATGTTCCAAAGTGGCCCATACATCTACTGGGCACTGCAGAACAGCATGTGTAAAAACTAGGTGGCATCTCAGGTGCAACATAAATATGAAATGACAGCATCCGACCAGGCTAACTCGTGCACATTCAGATTGCTGCACTGATATTGCTTCATTGCCTACCATTTTGAAGGCAGCTTGCTGAACTGAAGATATACTCTGAATTTCTCTGTGCCTTGGTATTTCATTTATATGATGAGAATGATCATTCTGCCTTGTCTGTTTAGATTGCAAAGAATTCAGGGGCAGAGGTCCTCTTTTAATTATAAATAAATGTAACGCCTTGGGGCCCAGAGCCTAAACTCAGGGTCATGCCACGTGGTCTCAGAAATATGATTTCCAATAATAACAGCAATACCATAAGCATACAGACCAAGAGGATTAGATTTTCTCTTCCATCCAATCTTTCATAGCAAAAAATGGATTAAAAGATGTAAGTCTATCTTTTTAATTGAACAGAACAGTACTGGAATCACATCTATAAACAGTAAACTAATTATTTCAGCTCTGTCATTTCCTTGCCAGGGAAGTTGGAGTAGGAAGTCAGTGACTTTGAGAAACTTCGTATTTACAGTGCAACACATTTGCTGCTTTCTCCAGTAAAACTCTTTTCTCTATAGTTTTGTTATTTATTCTGCTTGGTGAAGAAATGTCACTGGCAAGACATATTGGAAGCAGTTCAAACAACGGCAGAAAACCAAACAAACTGCAAATATTAGCTACAAGCCTCTGATTAGTCTTTCGATGATTTTGGAAATGTAACTGTGGAAAAGAAATTAACTGGCATTCTCAGTCCTCTAGATAAATGAACCAAGGGAGCTGGGTAATGGATTCAGAAAATTAAGGCCGTATTTGTTTTCCTTCATTCTGCATGTGCAATTATAACACTATTTAATGAGTTTCTAGAACCTCCCAACCAAAATGATCTGAAGTTACAACTAAAAGATGAGCAGGCAGAGGCAGGCTGTGCACGTACCTGGACAGCTATGAGTAGGACGGCACAGATAGATTGTAAAAAGTTGGGGTTTTTTTTGCATGATACTCCATGCACAGTTTTGACTCTAGGTAAGTGTCAACAGATTGACAAGAGCCACTAAAAATCCCAGGCTTATTACATTCATCTCTGGGACAAACACAAACACTAATCTTTCTGGTATTCAGCTCCTCATCAGGGTTGACCCAGCATTTGGCCTGTAGCTCTCTTACAGAAAGGCAAGGCTGAGCCAGCCTTCTGGGTTTTGCCCCTATGGAGCCAAGGTGGCTGAATCCTCAAAAACAAGTATTTAGGCTTAAACTGACCCTCAAGTGGAAAAATTTCAAATCCTTCCTACTAATGAAGTAGAACAGTAGTTGGTTGTTGGGTTGTTTTTTTCTAAGTTAAGGCATTATCCGAGACAAAACAGAAGGTCAAAACAACCATTGCAGCCTTCCAGTAAAAATGTAGACACCAAAGGACCATCAAAATAATTCTACCGAACACTTAAACTAGTTTAAAGATCATGGATTAAAATAGTCATCCACTGTGGCTCTGTTTCAGCCTACACAGAAAGCTGTAAGTGAACTAGTTAAAAAAGCAGGTGGACAGCAGCACAGCGTTACCACTGCTTCATGCTAACCATCAGGTTTGTATTAGAAGACATTCACGAATATATTTGTCTATATCATGGGGGGAGAAGTAGGGATATCCTGCTAAGTCTAACTAGCAATAAGTTTTCTAGGGAAGACCAAGTCAAAGGTGATTTGTTACAAGAATTTCCAATCATGGCTGGGAGGCAGCCCTCTTCAGATACTTCTGTAGTTGTTCTGTAATCACCCCTACCTAAAGTAGAACACCTCTACCAGTGTCAGCAGCAGCAAAACTATTCATGTAACCTGGCCGTCAGAAGTATTACCATCATATTCACACCATACATCAAGCAAAATTAGATGCACGATCTTTCTTAGTCAATATTCCCCACTACAGTTTAACTGCTTGAATAGGTACTAGAATCCACATGATTCAGAAGAAACCAATTTTGATATACTCTATGAAATTTTCACTTTTTAAAGCAGCTGTTGCTAAGAGTTTGACTCTGTCTAAACTGTCAACCAACAAGTTTCAGTAGAGGGTTATGTTCAGCTGACACTGTCCAGAGTTCCTTTAAAATAATGAATTATTTACCTGGTGCAGACAGGGTTTAAGTGACCTTTACAAATTATCAAGCTGAGATAAATATATATCTGCTAAAATATTACTATCCTTTGTTCTTCTTCAAGTCACAATGGGCTTTCAAATGAGAGTGATCCAACTGAGCATGGGCATTGTAGCAAAGAGCATTTAGCTATGCAAAAAGTTCCTTAGTTATCTAATATGTTTGGTGTAAATGATAAAAATATCATTTCAAAAGTACAAATTTACCTCATCATATAAAGAAGAAGGTACTAATAAGAGATGCCTTCAAAACCAAATACATTTAATGCCTATGAAAGAAAAAGACTGGCATAATTTGGAAGCTGAATGTTGACTTACAGATGGAAAGACCTATTAGATCATTCATTCTCTCTCTTTGCCAAGAAAGGAATGTTTCCTAAAGAACATTTCATACTCTTCTGCCTAGTATAATTTTCATAACTAATTTTCACAAGTACTGGAGTTCCTATCACTTTCCTTAAGATTCTGTTCCATACAAACCCAGCTCAAGCTCAGAAAATATTCCTTTTTAAGAACACCATCAAAAACTTGGTTGCTTTATAAAGCAAACACAAGAGACTGACATATGCATATGGGAGTATTAAGTCACAAAATAGCGGTTTGAGACAGAGAGGGCATTCAGTAGTGGGAAGGATGTGGGTAGGAAGCATGTAACTCTGGAAAGAGCTATCAGTGGGCTGATCATTGATAAATGTGCTGGTTCTAACAGACACGTGTAATGACTACGCATTCCTTGGCATTCATCTGTCCATAACCATGTCCTATCTGAATACTTCTGCTAGACTCATAAAACAAGAGGCATTTATCTATTTTAGGTGCTTTAGGATGGAATGAATCATGCCCTAAAAGTATCTATTTCTCACCACTGACTTTTAAGCGAATCAGTAAGCAGGGTCTGACTTAGACAACTACAGTGTATGTGTCTAGTCATATGTTAGAGTGCTGAGGCTCAACTCTGTTGCCCCCTGGGAGCTCGGGTACTCCTTTCATGCAGGCAGCCATATGTATATACCTCAATGTAGAAATGTTAATTTGGGAGATGAATCCCACCCCAACAATTAAATGAGTCTCATTCTCTGTGACTGTGTTTGCATAACCACCCTTGATGTGCTTTCCTTCCCAATTCCTCACCTATTTGCTTAAGCACTGTGAAAGCCAGAAAAACATTGACCCCAACAGTCTTGCTGAGAACAAGAATGAAGTGGCCTGAAAAAATCTATTTCTCCTCTCCTTACCCCAATGAACCACAAGGCTCTCACTCTAAAACACAAAAGGGAAGGCTTGGGAGATTAACAAATGCTCTGCCAACTCTACTCCTCCAAGCCTGCTGGACTGTGATGTTAGAACTGTATGATATTTGCCTCGCTATTACAGAAGACAGGGAGTTCCAAGAACCGCAAACATCAAGAGGACCGTTGACAGCACTCCTGCAAGACTGATGGATAGCTCAGGTTGGAATGATGTGATAGAGCATCTCTGGTGGCTTCCCTGAGATCCAGCAGGATTTCAAAAGACTGGAGGTCAAAGGACTCACTGCAGTTAGTCATATACATGGTCCATTTGGAAAGCTGCCGCATAGCAGAATGTCACTGAGTGTGGAAGTGAGTGCACAGAATTCAAGAACTTCTACAAGAAGCTGCAAAACTTTTGTCTGTACTCCAGCAGTGTCTGCTCCATCATATGTGTCCCCACACTAGATGCCTCTATTTAGCAGATGACAGATCAAGCTAGCCTGTTACATTTGGCCCAGGCAGTCACTCTAGAAGGGTAAGACCATGGCACTGCAAGTATAAAAGAAATAGTCTTAGAAAGAAGCTGTGACTTTCCTGCCTGAAGCCTCCTTAGTTTGAATATAGCCTGCATAGAAGAGATCAGGGCCTTATCTTTGCATGATAATTTTTTTTTTTTAAATTAACCAATCTTCTTAACAGTTTATTAAATACATTTATGCAAAAGAATACAATCTTCCATTAGATGTTCCCCACTTTACATGACATACACACAAAAACATGCTAGCTAGTGGGTTAAATCCCATTCTGAGAGCAGTAACAGCACACGAACATATCACTGTCAAAAGAATGCTGATTTACATAGTGTCATCGGTAGATCTGCTCTGACAGATTACGTATTTTGTATCTCTATTAACCATGCATCATTTTTACATTCTGTTCCAGTTAGCTTGTGACAGATAACTATTTTTTAAAATCAGATCTCAAGGCAAAGAAATGTCAGGGTGGAAAAATAAACATATTACTCAAGCTTCATGAAAGTATTGAACTAAATGACACGTTGACTTGAACTGGTGAAATCATGGTGAGTAGCTTTAAATAGAAATATTTTTGAGGTAAAAATACCACATTAGACATTTCATAAAGTGGAGTTAAATTAGCGTTAGAATAATTATTACTGGTATGTTTTTATTACATATTGAGCTGGATCTGTCTTCCTTTGAAGTCACCAGGAATATTAACATCAATTTAATTAACTTGAAGTAAGATCTAGCCCAGAAAGAGTTATTTTACCATGAATAAAGGAGAAAATGAAGTCTGAAACTCAGATTTTCCAGCAAGGCACTGAGCTCAGATCCACAGAGATATTTAGATACTGATCTCCCACTGGGCAAGAAATAGACAGGTAAATATATTTGAGAACCTGGAACTCATTAACTCTGATCCATATTGAACACAAAATGCATTCACCATGTCCCAAGACAGGTGAATAGTAAGTATAGCAATGTGGGAAAACAGCAATATAAAATCAGTATTATAAAAAATGGCAGCTCAACCTCTGCAATGATGAAGGCTGAATTGATTTTCCAACATTCATTGCGAACCATGGGAACTCATGGCTACTACCTAACAGCTATGTGCAGCTTCCTGGGGGGTGTTCAGTTTTGGGTTTTGTATGCTACTTCTAAGCACCATCACCTCCAAAGCAACGGAGACTGGCTGGCTGGAACCACTCTGCAAGACAGAGCCAGCCAAGATGCCACCAGCTGAGACACCTCTTGGTTTAAACCCCGGGTGACATTCTGATATGAGTTATACCAAAGTTAATCACAGGCATGGAGATGCTAATAGGATCTAGCTCAGGATCACTGTAAAGACTGTGGTCAGTGGAGTATCTCAGATTACTAATAGATTACTCTTTGTATTGCTTTCTTGGGTCTTGACAGATAACTGTAGCACAGCTAGGACAATTTCCAATTACCAGCCTTTATTCTGAGTGTGCTGTACATGCCGAAGTGACCAGAGATATTATTTACTCTTCTTTCCCAGAAAAATATGCTAACTGAATGAGGGGAACTTGTTTTTTCCCCATCTATTTTTATCCTATTTTTGAAAAATGAGGCTATGCCAAATGGAAGTTCATTGTCTCTTTCATTCACCTTGTGCCTGCATCTGGAGTTTACTTTGATCCTGAGTATAACTTGTTTATAATTCTGTAATCACGGCATAACACCCTGATACTGACATAGTTTTCTTAAGATACACCTTATCTCAAATTAGTTTATTATATATGGTGTTTATGGAGGTACTAGATGATTCATTTCTCACAGAAGTTTCTTGCCCACATTATTCTCTCTCAGTGGGAAAAAAAACCCACAGAATGAACTTGGGGAGGAAATTTTCCTTAAGATCCTCAAATGTTATCCCAATGGATCCTGAGGTTCAAGCTTAATTGCTACAGAATATGCCTTGCAGTGTGTCCAAGCCCCGCAGATTTCAAGGAACAGAGAGCCTCAGGGATTTTTAAATAGGCCGCAGCAATCTCGTCAAGGGTTTTGTGTCTCTCCATGAGTCTGTTTTCTCAGTGGACGTTATCTCACGTTCACTGAAGTTGTATTACAAACAGTTCCATGTAGTCAGAGAGCTCTGAACCTCCTTTGCTTTAAATGGTCTGTGTAACTTCTTATCTGCTAAGCACCTTTATTGATTGGCTTCAGACTTGCTAGAAAAAATCTCCCACAGGAGGTACAGATGTTATGTGATAGGAAATGGGAGGTGAATTCTGAGTTCTCCTGGTGAATTAAAGGTGCTAGAGTTTGGGTCAAAGAAAATCTTAATGCTGGACAAAGCAGTCATCAACTGTGAACGTCACACCTCGCCACCTCACCACCTCACTGCCACGCCAGAGGAACTTTGTGGATATAATTTTTATGAGTATCTTGGAGAATTAACTAGAAAGAAACGTAAGCACATCAGATGAAGTCCTACTTCCTAATGCTTTCAGAGATAGAGGATAACCTCACTGTGGCTCTGCTACAAATATTTTTTCAAGACCTCAGTGTTTGTGAGATAGCCTTAATCCAAAAATTGAGGATGATTCTGGTACTGACAAATCTCACAGATTCAGCCTTGTATTGCCCTCTGATAATGTCACAGACACTGCTGAAGAGCAGATGCAGGCTATGAGAGATGATGAGATAAAGAAAAGAACAGGAAGGAACATCCAGTCTTCCACACAAGTAGTCCATGATCTCAAGATGTCTGCATCGCTGGCAGAACACACATTATCCTTAGTAAAACATCTTCTCAGCATTTCAATCCTGCTAAAGCAGACGTTTCTGCATCCAAAATACATTTTAGGTTGCTAGAATCCAGCTGCAATGTAGTTTTGTTACGATATTTAAAGCGCAGTGGTGCAGAATGTAGATGAGATGGCTCTGCTAAAGAATAGCTTGATCAGTTTCAGTAAAATACATCCAGAAGACAGCAAAGCAGCAAAGCACCATTATTTTAAAGCAAACCAAAAATATCTTCTACAGACTCTGCAAATTTGTGGAGTTGCTGGGATTGTATTTTAATGTAATGTATTCATTATAACTACCATGGGTAAATAGCTACCAGTAATATATGACACGATAAACCTGCTACCACTTTGAGGAAGTACAGAATAGTCAGAGCTCCTAGTGAAACAGGTATGTGTGGCATCTTAAGTGTGGCCTGGGCATCTTTGTCAGCAGTGGGTAGGGTAAAATCATTAAAAAACATGGTTTCACTGCAAGCACAGATGGGGCCCAAAATTTAGGAGTCTTGCACAAAAAGGGATCTTCTAACCTGTGAATTTTATTTTTACCTATTCCAGTCATCACTACTGGCTTGTCCTTGACGAATATAAAAAAAGATTTGATTTTGAATGTAATTATCATGAATTAATCTACAAAAACCGAGTAGCTGTGAATGAGAATATGGTACTATTACTTTACATAAATCTGGGAGTTCTTTAGTGGTACTCACCATCCTCAGTAAATACACCTGGAAAAAGGATACTAAAAAAATTCTTACAATGAGGTCCAACTGACTTCAACACATTTTTCCCACGTAGTGCTATAAAAATATATGAAGTGTAAATCAGCCAAAGATGCAGAATGTGCATAGTTAAGTCATGCATCTTCAACCATAGTGATTATATTGAGAATTTGTAAACCTCTGCTCAGGTCTAAGTTACTCACATAATTTTTTTAATGCAAACAGCAAGTGACAAAAGTTCCATCAAAGCAGAAAGAAGATGCTGGCAAAACAAGAATGATGGAGAGATGCTGAGGATGGGATTCAGTTACCTGTATATAAGCTTCTAATACCATCTTACACTGTCTACAGACTATCTAGGGATCATCTCTTTGTTGCCAGCTGTCACTCCAGAATGGCACTACTCTTCTGTAAGTCCTATGCCATATCTGCCAGCCCAGAGTGGCTATCTCAGATATCCCAGGGCAATGAAAATAGTAATGGTTGCTTATATTTAAGTAATGATTTTCACCATAACAATTTCTGTTCAGTGATATGCGAGCTCTGTCCAAACTAACCCCAGAAAAGGATATGCTGAGGACGGAAGAATGGAGACACCCAAGTTGAACCAGCTCTTGTCCTGAAACAATACAACCAAACCGAAGTGGCATACCCTTGCGCAGCCCCACTGTGTTATATGCTTTTACTGGCTGGGTCTTTGTCAGCTCAAGGATCTTTGCATGACGTTATGCTACATATTGTAGAAACTGCAGAGTTTAGGGAAAAAGGAGAATGTTGGCTTTCTCTTTGCATTTTGGCTATATGATGAGGGAACAGTCCTCAGGTAGAGGTGGCTTAGAACACCAGAAAAGAAATCATTATGCATTTGTAGCTAGGAAATCTGCCCCAGTAAAATCAGCTGTCTTTGCTTTTAGCCTATTTTGCTTTTCTTTAAGTTTCACTTTCCTCCATTTTTTGTTACTAACAGAACAGAGCATGATTTCCCTTTTCTACTTTCATAAGCACTTAGGATCTTGTATCTTTGAAAGATGCTGTCCATCAGAGATTGCAATCTGTCCTGTACAGTTCTCACGTATGTTTAAATCTTCTTTTATCCTTCAAAGGCTGGCTGAAAGAAGTGTCAGGTCATTATTTCAGGTTGTGGCTTAGTACTTGGGCTTAACAGCATATGATCTCTCTCCAGCCTTCACCAAAGACCTTCATTCACTGAAGGTCAAGGTATTAGGCTGTTATTTTTAAATATACTCCCAGCAGTGAAGAGTTAAAAATAGGCTTCTACGAAAAGGTACAGTAATTGGTTAAACCTGTTAGCCATCACATGAAGATGATAACTCCTCCCAGGAAAAGACACAGCAAAAGCAGCTTTGACATGGATTTATACTTAGAAGACCAGCTGCAGGCTTACTGGGAAGGAGTTCACAATGTAGGCTCTTGGATTATCAGCAGAAAAAACAGCTTGATTCTGGAAAGGAAGGGAAGGAGATATGAGAAAAAATTTCCTCGTCGTGATCTGCAAGTGAATTCCATGGATACCCTACTTTGGAACAACCACCAGTAGACAGAAAGTTTAAAAAGATGGAGCTGGGAAAGGCAAAGCTGCTGAGAACTGGCCTCAATGCTTTGTATCAGGCCATCCACCCTGTGCATGGAATTGCCTGGACAGATGGGAGGCAAGTGATACTGACTGCTTTATACTATCATAATGGAGAGCTAAAGTTTGGAGACTCAAGCGTTGTTGGCCAATTTGAACATGTTCATGGGCTTTACTGGGGCCCATGTTGCTCCACAGACACCCCAGCTCTGCTTGCTGTTCAGCATAAAAAGCATGTTAGTGTCTGGCAGCTGGGCTACAGCACTGCAGAGAAGAACAAACCCTTGATTTCTCAGACTTGTGAAGTTGGTGAGCCATTTCCACTGCTTTCTCAGGGCTGTGTCTGGCATCCAAAGAAGGAGGTCTTGGCTGTGCTTACAAAAAGAGATGCTTCAGTCTTGCATGCTGTTCGTACTGACAATACTAGAGTTAAGGCAGATATTAAAAGCAGTGGGCTTATCCACTGTGCTTGCTGGACTAAGGATGGTAATCGTTTAGTTGTTGCTATAGGCAGTGCCCTGCATTCCTACATATGGGATGATGCTCAGAAAACTCTAAATACCTGCTCCTTTTGCCCTGTCTTTGATGTGGGAGGTTATATCTGTGCTATAGAAGCCACACTGGACTTCCAAATTGCTGTAGCTACTGAGCTTCCTTTAGATAATATCTCTGGTTTGAATGCAGGCATTGCATTTGATATGCCACCTGGCACAGAAACTGGTTCTTTAATCTCACAGTCTGCTCTGGTGCTTGGTGATGAGGAATACTCCATGGACCTGCGAAGAAAGTCCACAGATTCAGATCGATCAGGTGTTGATTCAGTTGCTTCTTCTTCGTCAGGTCCTGTGGATTTAACCCATATCCTTGCAAACCACCGTCGGTCTGATCCCAGTCCTTTCATCACTCTGAAATGCAAAGACTCTTCAATGACAAACGGTCAAGATTCTTCTCACTTGATCTTGGTGACTTTTGAGAGGAAGGTAACCACCACCAGAAAAGTCACCATCCCAGGTATTCTGGTTCCTGATATAATGGCTTTTGACCTGAGAGCTCAGATTGTAGCAGTGGCCTCTAATACTTCTAACATTGTTTTAGTGTATTCAGTAACCTCTTCCTGCATGCCTCATATTCAACAAATCCAGCTGGAAAAAAATGAAAGGCCAAAGGGCCTATGCTTTTTGACAGACAAACTCCTATTGATTCTGATTGGCAAGCAGAAGTTCCCTGAGCCTAGTCTCATTCCATCTTCAAGTTCAGACAGGTACGTAATGCGTCTGATGATCAAAGAACTGATGCTGGAAGAATATTCTTCAACGTTGCCAGAGACTAAACAGAATACGTTCTATAACTTTGAATCCTCTGTTAATATTCCTGGAAAAAGAAAGTTCTTTGAAAATCTTGCTACAGAAGACCACCCCCAAAGCAGGGAGCTGTTAGTACCAAGAAGTACAGTTATTCAATCTCCTAGTGGCAGGAGAAGACTCATTGAAGAAATAAAGAACCCTAGCTATGAGCAGGGCTCTTCAACAAGTGTGAGTGACCTGAATGAAAAAAGGCTCCCAAGTGACCCCTCGGTGGCCTTGGAAACATTGGATGCTGAACCTACCAATCGTTCAGTGTCTCTTCTTGGTTTTGGAACACCTACCAGGCTTTCCAGCAGACCAACTTCCCCTAAAGTGCAGTTGAATGTGATCCAAGAAACATCAAGTTCTCCTAAAAACAACAATTTTTCAAGTGAAAGAGGAATGAGTCATATATCTAGAAATTTAGAGAGACTTTGTGGCAGCTTCAGTGAGCTACAACTGAGTCTTTCTGAAATAAAAGACCTCGCTAAAAATGGGAGGAGGATATCTTTAACCTATCCTTGTTCACAGGAACCACCTGTCGTTCACATCACTTACCAGGTAACTTTTTTGTCAGCTTAATTAAACTGTGATGGGACGCAATTTTAGAACAATCTTGTATTTATTTAGCTTTAAATCAAGAGGATGCAGTTTTATCAACCCATGAGAAATGTAACCTGAGTTTGGCATCAAGCTTAATCTAAAATGGTATTGTAATGTGTCAATGAAACAATAACTCAGGATGATGTGGGTAACTTGAGAGTATACTTCACATGGGACATTTATGTTTGTTCTTGTTTGATTATGTACAACTGCCTTGGATGCTACCTGATTTTGTGTGCACCTATCAAAGAGAGAGAACAGAGCCAAACAGTTAATGTACAGAAAGTTTATAAGTTTGTTTAGTGTAGAGATGAGCCTATAAGTAGGGCAGTACGGTAGGCCACCAGAAACATAATAAATTCAAACCTGAGCTCAAATCCAAAGTCTGGCGATAACTAGACTCTCATGAAGACTGAAATGTAATATTGAATCTTCATTTATGGAAAATTTACATGGGCATGACATGAAGTTGGCATATTTCTACTTTAATTTCTCACCACTAATCTTCACAGTGCTGGACATGCTCAGTTTGTAAAGCATATAACCACTTCAGACTTTCTGGGGAAAAAAAATCATCTGTCAATATGTAATTATCATTTAATTAAATAAATAGATGAATGTCAAATCACCATGTTCCTATCCCACCCTTGTTTTGGCAAAATTCCTACTGGCTTCAGGAAGAATTTCAACTAAGGAATGTAGGTTGGGTAATTATTTCTGGTTATTATTCCTAGTATGATTTGCAGTAACACTAACATTATATTAATAATATTTTTGGTCATGCTGAGGCTGGTGTTATTGTTGCTAAAGCTCTCAGGATGTCGATGCCAATTATAAATGCATTCTTGTCTGCTGCAACATAAGCAGCACTATGTCAAAGCAATACATTACATTGTGATGATGCTGAAGCATGTACTTCTGAAACAAATTTGACAATTTGACTTCCTTTTACTTTAAAGGAATCCATACAGACATCTAAGTACTCCTCCTTAAACAGTCATTAAGGGAATGGCGACTCAATTCATCATATTCATTACTTTTTAGCAAGTGTTTACTTGGCTTTTAAGCAGATTCTACTATGCTAGCTACTCTGAATAAAAGCAAAGCTTTTGATCTTTTATAGTCAATCATTTAACTTGAATACATTATACAAACTCTGGTGAAAAAAGCAACGTCTATTTTAAATAATCTAGGATTTTATTTGCCAAGAAGCAAGCCCTTCTGTTCTCCAGCATGTTCAAATTAATTCTGATATCTTAACATAAATCAACTTATTTATTTAGCAAGCAGCCCTATCTCTTGGATTTGATTGGATTAACCTTTCCAAAGAGAAGTTTTGTTTTTGACATGGAACATTAATCTAAGATCTGAAGTCACTGTGCACATTTGCTTGCACAAGCAGTAAGAGTTCATTATCCTGGTTTTTTTCCTTTGAAGGAAAAAAATATAATTAGTGCTTCTAAAATACTGCTAGACTAACTACATTTAGAAAGGAAGACTCTTATTTATCTGAACATGTTAGTTTCACATTGAGCCAGCAGGAAACACTGCTAGGACCATATTATAGTGACTCAGAAAAAGAGCCACTTAATGTCTTTCTGACACACACAGCTTTTCTCTGTATGTCTCAACTAATGCCTTGCATAGCTCAGCCCCTCTCCTGAAATCTAACAGGATCACAGCATGATGCCAAAAAACAGTGAAAAATAGACTGATGGCAAAAAGGCCTCCAGACAGACAGGGAAATATTTGCTTCATAGGCAGCTAATAATTTTCTCAGAAAATAGTTGTTTTGATTAGTTTGGATTCAGACATCTGAACCTTGCTCCTCCTTCAGGACTTGATTAGCGCTCTGTGAGCCCAGAGACCAGCTGGGCTGTGGGTTACAGCCAGGCTCTATGTTCACAGTGCAAAAAGTCAGGAAATAGCTTTATTGCCTTATGATAGAAATATCAGCCTGTGGAAAACATTCTAAGCTTTAGGAACACTGCAGTCCAGTCAATAATATGGCCATTATCTTTCAGATTTCTGTGCCAAGTGCATGTCTTCCTGTGCGTTTATATAATCCCCAGCACGGCAGAGGCTCAATCTTGACTGGGAAATCTATTGTACTACAAAATATAATGATCACTACTGCATAACCATATTTATGCATTAAAAACATAAAAGGGAAGTTTAAAACATAATAGATAAAAATGTAGTAATAATTAACAGGCAATTATGAACACTGTTGTGTAGAAACATTATTGACGTATTTATGTATGTTTCCAGTTCTGCTTAGAAAACCCTAATATAAAGCAGAATATGTATTACTTAAGAATTCATAATGTCTGCTCACTAAATAGTCCTCAAACCTTTGTTTATTGTGCTACTGTGAGCCCACCTATAACTCCTCTGAAGTCATGTCCATGCAGCACTACCAGAATTTGTAGCCCATAGCTATAAAAGAAAAACATGATCACTCACACTTTGGAAATGTCACTGCACTATCACTTGTGTAATAGCATTCAACCACAAGAGGTGACTTGATCATTCAACCCTGAAAAGCAAATATTATTGCTCTTTCATCACATACAGACTTGTGATTCAGGATAATGTGGGAGGGCAGACAGACAAATGCAGTAAGAGGATACTATTTAGAAAGAAAAAAAAACCCACCCAAAACAAAGAAGAGATGAGGATCTGCCACAGATTTGTTTCTGTTTCATTTTGCAGAAAGATACTTTTATCATCCTTTTCGCCCAGAAAAGAAACAGCTGCAGAGTATTTAAACTAGTCTCATTCAAAAGCTAATTACAGTGGAAATAAAACCAATCTGGATTTGAAATTAATGGCATTTAGGCAAACTCTCCAGGAGGAGTAAGATTCATCTTAATCTGAAGAATATCTTAAAACTCCCACATTTTGCTCACAAGCAGTATTATGTCAAATGTGTATATCACTGAGAGCATATATTGCATAATTAAACAGGAAGTAACTGTCTTTTCAGCAATTAGTCACAATGATTTCCTTTTCTTAGCACTCACCAATAATTGTATACAAATCAATTTATACTTTTATAGCATCTTCATACAATTTACTATGGGAAACTTTATTGCCAAGGTCAGCTATAAAAGAAACAATTTTTCTACACAGAGCTGGGAGATAAATAGGAAGGATCCAAACATATGGCAATAAAGTTCTTCTGATAGAAATACATGAAATAAAGGTGGGAATAAGGGTGGCACAGTAAATGAGCAAAGACCGGGCTGCAATGATCCACTGTAATAAGACCATGAACCGTTCTGAAATCTAAGGGGCAATTTTGACTTGGGTTGAGCAATAGAAAGTAAGTCATGAAAATGATGGAAGAGAAAGACGATATGACTGCTCCCTGGAGTAAGAAACTGGTCAGCCATCCTAAAGTTCGAAGGAAGAGATTTAGGATGACTGTAAAAGAAAGACCTGCAGTAGTCAAGAGAAGGTGTGATTAATGCAGAGGTAACATTTTGAGCAAAGGTTGAGGAATTTGTTAAGAACAAATTCTGATAACAGTGTTCTGAGACTGATCAACAGCAGACAAGCAGGCTTTGTACAGGAGACGCAATACCTTTTATTAGAGCAGATTATTTCTTTGTTGCATATATAGACACAAAATAAAAGGAATATCATAGAATCGTATCACAAAGTGGTTTGGGTTGAAAGGGACCTTCAAGAACATTGAGTTCTAGCGGTCTGCCACGGGCAGGGACACCTTCCACTAGACCAGGTTGCTCCAAGGTCTGTCCAACCTAGCCTTGAACACTTGCTAGGGATGAGGCAGCCACAGCTTCTCTGGGCAACCTGTGTCAGTGTCTCACCACCCTCACAATAAAGAACTTATTCCTAATAGCTCATCTAAATCTCCCCTCATTCAGTTTAAAGCTGTTCCCCCTTGTCCTATCACTCCATGCCCTTATAAAAAGTCCCTCTCCGGATTTCTTATCAGCCCCTTTAGGCACTGGAAGCTGCTCTAAGGTCTCCCTGGAGCCTTCTCTTCTCCAGGCTGAACAAGCTCTTTCAGCCTGTCTCCGTAGCAGAGGAGCATCTTTGTGGCCTCCTCTGGACTTGCTCCAACAGCTTCACATCCTTCCCATGGTGGGGGCCCCAGAGCTGGATGCAGTGCTGCAGGTGGGGTGTCACCAGAGCAGAGGGGCAGAATCACCTCCCTTGACCTGCTGGTCACACTTCTTGTGATGCAGCACAGCTTTCTGGGCTGCAAGCACACACTGCACGTGTGAAAAACGAATCCAAGTTTTCGTACTATACAAAGAAAGTAAATACTTGAGTTTAAAAAAAAACACCCTGCACTGAAAACATAATCATCACAAAAGCACCGGCATGAGGACAAAGGGTATATCTTAGATAACAATCGACCTGAAATAGTAGTTGCAGAACTATCAACAGGGAGCTAAGCATAGAGAAATCCTAGCATATCACCTGCAATGCCGACATGCATAAATGCAAACTTCAGTGGGATTTAAGCACCCATGAGCACATCAGATCTCTTCCAGTGTAAGTGTTTTACAGGTTTATGCTTCTCTGACATCTTAATTAGGGTTGCAATTGGAATGTCCCACATAAGGACAAGCTTAGATACTAAGAAATCCACCAAAATAAGATCAGGATCCAGCAAAAATCAATCAGGAATCACAGCAACAGTGGAAATAGGGAGCACTGCAGGCTGCCAAACCTAATTAATACAACCCGTGGCAATGCTGCAAAAGGCATAATAAGACACAGTACTTTGAATGCCAAAAATCATAGTTCTCATTCTGCCTCATTTAGCCAGCTAACATTCTTTCCATTGTCCCCTGGGCCAGAACCCCATGTCTATTTAGTTTACTAGATTTTTCTCATCCTGCACAACGAATGTGAGGGCAAGGCAAAAGCAAGCTAACTAATGGGTACTAAGGTATCAAAACTGACATCACCACTGAAGCACAACACAAAGAACTGAAATCAAGGGTTTAAGAAAATGAAAACAGTTCTGGCCAACCACAGCATTATTCATTTTACAGTGCAGAGCTGTGAGCGACTAACTGGATACCTTTCCTTTATAGAAGAACAGATTATTGACACAAAGGACATGAAGAATATTTAAAACACCTGTAATACTTTCACTACTTGAAACCATGCCACAGGGGAAATTATTTGTTCAACATCAGAGAATAGAGATTAATAGAAGATATATAAGATGGTTAAGGAATTAGCTGGAAGGAACATAGTAAATGATTGTAGTAATATAAAAGAAAATGGAAGAAATTTACTAGTGAATTTTCTCATGATTGATCTTCAGGCTAATCTAAAAGTTTCATTAATGATCTGATGAGATATGCCATTAAATCTGTGTATGGCATAAAGTCAGTAGTATTTTCAATAGAGGATCAGGCGGATCAGGATATCACACCTGTAATTTGATGACCTTAGCATCTAGAATTAAAAAAAAAAAAAGGATTCAAATGAACTAATGTGAAGTGTATAGTGATATATTCCAGGATTAACAGAAGGAATTTCTGCTATAAAATGGGTATTCATTAGCTGGAAACAACCATGGATGACAAAAGCTTGCATGTGTTGACTACAAGATGACTATGAATAAAAAATGTGACGTGCTCATGAAGAGAACAAAGCAGTCTGCAGGAACATTGGCGAGGTACACCCAGTAAGTAATGCAATACTGGGCAACACAGCTGTGAGGCCTCACCTGGAAAATGTTTTACATTCCTACATCCATGTGCAAGAAAGTCACATTCAAACTGCAAAATCCATTACTAACACAGAATTAGTAAAACCAATTCTGATTAGTAGCATATTCATATTTCCCTCACTGTTTCATCAGTCATTGAATTCAAGTTCATGAAGATGATTTTAGCATCCAGGCAGGTGTAGGCAGTACATGAGGAAATATAAGATAAATAATGAAAAAGGTCAAGAGGCAGAACTAGCTGACTACTCAGTGGGGCTCAAAAAAGTCATAAAAGACATGTTTGTTTATCATGCAGCCTTCTGGTGCATAACATCAAATCCAGGAACCCTTTTTGCCCGGGGAAATTATCTTCTTCTCCAATATATCTGCATTCCAAAACATGACTTCTGAAAGACAGTTTGGCAACGCTGTGATGGGCTGGCTACTGCCCAGAAGACCCAGATTTATAGACATAAATTCTGATCTATCATGACCAGAATTTATAGGCTATAAATTCTGATCAAGGGGCAGGCTGACATGGATGAAGGAAAAACAGTTATTGAATTGATGGTTTCTTTCTGTTGGATTTTGTTGAGGAAAAGTTGGAATTGACATACTGCAGCAAGCTGGCTAAAGAAACTTAATCTGAACATACCCATTCACCTAAGTGGAAATCTCTTCATTTTCTCTGTGATTAATATGTTCCTAGTCTACCAATAAACTTTGGTTTAGGATAAAACAACTAACATTAAGGGATTTTAATCTGAGAATTGCAAGTCCTCTGGCTTCTACTGGAGATAAATAGCAGCAGCGCAAAACCCTCACATGTTTTGGGAAGAGGTGGATTAAATGTAGATTTGACTAGGAAATTGTCTTTGATTTAAGGCATGAAAATAGGAAGTACTAAGGTGAGATGTTATCTGTATTTATAACTGTCACAAATTACTTCCATGACCTTGAGTAAATCTCTTAATCTTCCTGTGTAATGGTTTGATCATCTATAAAAAGGGAATACTAACAGTTACCTGCCTCTCAAAAGACAAGGGTTTAAATCAGTTAATCCATGTTATGATGTATGTGAACATATTCCTCAAAGAGAAAGCATGTTAACATCACTAAACTAAACATTAAAGACATGTTATCACCACTTAAACTAAAAAAGACAAAATAATTAGAAGATTAAAGCAGAGGATGATTCTTGACTTGACAGAATGTGCCAGCAGACAAAAATAAATGTAAAGATGATTACATTTATCATTATAAACAGAAGTATATGACAAAAGCAGAGAGAATAGCTAATATGAATGCTCACAAGTGATGAAAGAAAAAACTCTGAAACTTAAGCTTTAAGATCTGTATTTGAGAAAATGCTTAGGATAAAAAAATATGTACCATGTAGTTCTGCATATACAAAACTATCTTCCACTTCCAACGGCTGTTCCAATAACTTGCAAGGCTAACTAGGAAATGTACTAGAACAAAGTCATCCTTAGTATAGATTTCCATTTAACTGATTTCAAGTCAACAGAGGCAGATACAGATCGTTTTCTGGTTAATTTTGAGTTGAAGCTTATCTATGTGAAAAAATTAACCACTTGGGTCAAGACAATTTTACCTGTCTCGTTTACAGCCCACTTTTTTTCTGTAATTCATTAACTGAAGTACAAGTTTGAATAAACTCTGCTATTTCAACCTGATTTCAGGAAAAAGTAGTAGTTGCTACTGCTGAACATTTAGTTTTGAGCCCATTGAGTTTTAAGTGTATTTAGTTTCAATAGAATATGCTATTATATAATCTGAAGAAACCTAAAAATGACAAAGAAATTCTGTTATATAGTTATAGCTGTAACAAAAAGTTACTATAGGTTTATGGCAATAAAAAAAATATACTTCTGTGATGGATTCCTTATTAATCACACAGCAACAAATTTTTGAGTGTTTTGAAAGGGGAAAGATATGAGAAGACCTTTGGAAGCTGGGAAGCTTACATTTTTAACGGAGATATCCTTACAGTTCTGACATCTTCAATCAATCCTAATACATAAATAAATAACAATCAGCCATAGTCCAGCTGCATGGCCAATTTATGAGAGTGGGGAAAAATACTTTTGCAACAGTTGGCAGACATTCTCATTTACAGAATCCAATGTGGTGCATGACAGCACATGTATTATGTGCAGAAAAAGGGAAGTGATTGATTTAGAAAGGTTGGTACACGTTACACGGCATAAAAAAGCACATGTTCACTGAGTGAATGAGTCAAAAGAGAGCACAATTAGAAAAAAGAGAAGCATTAAAAAAGACATTTATTTAGTCAAAGGTTAGATTATTATGCACAGAAATAGCTGATGTCATGAATTTATTCAACTGTTAAGTTTCAAATACAAGAAAATTCAAGGGCATGATATAGACACCGAAAAGGCAGGACTAGAACACGAGTTAGGGTAGATGACATCTTTTCAATCCATTCTAAAATATTAACTTGGATCCCTTCTGAATGTACAAAACAGAAAGGTCTAGGAAATGGGATAAGTAAAAGTGTTAATTCAAAGGAGAAATATGTTAAATCTGGGGTTACTGCAAACATAAGGGTTGCCAAAGGAATAAAAACCATACCCTAATACATGGGAAATACACAGGTAGTAATTACGGAGAGGAAAGAACAAAATTCAGAGGACAAAGTATAACAAGATTATTCAGAAGAAAATGTCCAATTCACATATATTTCTAATGGCATTGAGTCACTGGAAAATTTTTAATGCTGAAAAGACTTTCAAATGATAGCCGATAGTAAAAATCTAAATGCAAACATATATCCACTCCCTAACCACATTAGCTCAACTATTTTGTGGTCCTTGCACTTTGCAGTAATCAGAATGGTGGAGCACAAAGGTGTTGATTCTCAAGGCCAGCTAAACATCATGAAGCACGAATACACCACCTTTGTGTGTTCTTTCAGTGAACGGCAGAGCAAATTCCTGGGCTGTAAATCCACACATTCCCTCTCTCTCAGTGAAAGTCACAGGATTCCCAAACTCCTTTGTTATGACAGCTTTCTGGAGAGACTGTTGCTATGCCCAGTCTCTCCACATTCTCTCTGTGCCAGAACTGAGGGGTGAAATAGCTGATGAGTGACTACCAAACCCACCCACACGTACAACTGAAACTGAGCAGATTACTCATTTGCTCTGGTAGCATCTTGGACAGCTTCATTCCAGGCATGATGTATTCCCTTCCACTGAATTGACCCTTCAGGCAGAAAGGCCCAATGGACACATACATACATGAATTGTGTCCCTGCTCATGGCAGGGGGGTTGGAACTAGATGATCTTAAGGTCCTTTCCAAACCTAACTATTCTATGATTCTATGATTCTATGACACATTATATATACAGGGCTGATGTAATTTTTAGCTATATAAGTGCAAAAAAGCAGAGTCATATTCCTCTTCACCTGGGACTGTGAGTTTGTGCTTAGAATTGCACTGCAGGATGGTGTCATCTATAAATTGTAGCAAACACAGACAAGGAAAGAAGCAAATTGCTAAAGAACTGAAAGTAGTAAGAGCAGAGGAATTGTTAAAAGAACTCAGGCACAATGTCTAAGCCTTTAACAAGATTTTTTCTTTTACATCCATGCATTTGAAGAAAAGTTTTTCAAATGGAGCAGTTTCTGAAGAAACAAAAGATGTTCTCCTCTGTGATGGCAAGATCCCTTTGAATTTAGTCCAGCAGCTGTTTGATCTGCCTGTTATTGAAATGAAGCACGGTATGTTCTTTTTATTTCTGGTATCTGGTTTCACCTGGGATTTTTAGTGTAAAAGGCACTTCTGATAGAAAACCACCCCATACTCTAATAAACTGAGATAGCTAACTTTTTTTTTTTGATGTGTGTGTTTTCCTTTGCCTGAAATACGGCAGAGTGTCTTGAAATCACTTAAATGCTAAGAAACTGCAGAACTACCCATTACCAGAATAATATGTTAGATTAGAGGAAGGCTGAGAAGATAATCAGTACGCTGTGGTACCTAGAAATAGAAATGCTTCCTTGACACCTTTTGGCATTTTGCTTTGCCCAGCTTTACAAGCATGTCACAGACCTGACAATAGAAAGTAGGTTGGAGAAAAATTCATTCTCAGAATATGATATAAACATGTATCATGAGGCATTTGGGATTATTTTAATGTAAAATAAACGATGACTCAATGTTCTAATGTGTCAATCTCACACTTCTACCTTTCACTACTGATCAACTTGTAAGGACAGAAGCAGCTAGGGACATCCTAGCCCCAGGCTGGTCTCTGAATTACCTTGTCACTGTCTGCTCACATATGCCACCTTCTCAGCAACACACATACTGTCATTTTTTAGCCTTTTCTGTATAATGCTTCAAGTGGCCGAGACATACCGGCTTAACCAGTATACTCTGTCTTATGAGAAATGAATTCAACTGTTGGTGAAAGCAACCAAGCACAACTACAGGCTGGGTGGAGACTGGACTGAGAGCAGCCCTGAGGAGGACCTGGAGGTGTTGGTGGATGAGAAGTTCAACATGAACTGGCAATGGGCACTTGCAGCCCAGAAAGCCAAACGCATCCAGGGGTGCACCAGAAGTGTGACCAGCAGGTTAAAGGAGGTGATTCTGCCCCTCTACTCTGCTCTGGTGACACCCCACCTGCAGCACTGCATCCAGCTCTGGGGCCCCCACCATGGGAACGATGTGGAGCTGTTGGAGCAAGTCCAGAGGAGGCCACAAAGATGCTCAGAGGGCTGGAGCACCTCTGCTATGGAGACAGACTGAGAGAAGGCTCTGGGGAGACCTTAGAGCACAATCCAGTGCCTAAAGTGGCTGACAAGAAATATGGAGAGGGACTTTTTACAAGGGCGTGTGTGACAGGACAAGGGGGAACAGCTTTAAACTGACAGAGGGGAGATTCAGATCAGACATTAGAAACAAGTTCTTTCCTGTGAGGGTGGTGATGCGAAGCTATGTGTGCCCCATCCCTGGCAGTGTTCAAGGCCAGGCTGGACGGGGCTTGGAGCAACCTGCTCTAGTGGAAGGTGTCCCTGCCTGTCGCAGGGGGTTGGAACTAGATGATCTTGAAGGTCTTCTAAATAATGACAGTTTCATACCAGACTGTGAAATAATAGGCTTATTGATGAAAAAGAAACCAGGCCTGGGATGTTACTGGTGCTGGCACCTACGACAGTTGGAAGAAAGAGATGCACAATATGCACTATTCTGCCATTCATATTCTGCTTATCTCCTTGTTGATGGAACCACAAGATTGAAGAAAAGGGGCTACAACCACAGTACAGATCAGGGGAGCTGCCTTTATTTAAGACACGTTTGGCCATTTCAGTTTTCCCCTGCTTACAGCAGTTTCAGAGAGTTGTTCCAGAAGATAAGGATATGCAGGTTTTGTATTTTTGTCTACAATCTCTCTCACCCACACAGTGCAGTGGAGGCATATATGAAAAAACTACAAGCTGTTGAGGCCTGAGCCATTTCCCAGCAGGTTTCTACAATAACACAGTGCAGCTTTGGGCAAGGAGGATACCATTTTTGGCCTGTACTTCCAGCTCTTCATTTGGGAAACAAATGCCCATAATGAGAAAGAGATTTAGATTTTGGTATGAAAATAATAAATAACAGGCCTGAAAAAGCCTATTTTCAGCTCTACAGAACAGTTGAATATGTAATATTTAATTAGCATGGCACCACTTCTCAATTTCATGCATCAGAACTCAGAAATATCAAAAAGACGGTGCCTCAGAATCATCCTAAATTGTCTCTCTTTCTGTTCAATGTGGTGCTTGGCTTTTCTGAAATTGAACCTGTTTGTTGACAGAAAAAGGAGCAACTGAAAAAAGAACCTTTCTACAACTCACCAAAATCTTTCAAGATCATCAGGTTTGGGGCAGAAGCAGTCACGTAGCTCTTATTCAGTTCTGACCAGTACAGGTTTATGTTTCTAAATTTTTCCTTTGCCACAAGGCATGAATATTAAATGTGAAGTTTAAAAATATCATTCCCATCCTTTAATACCATATAATTTAAGGGGATGTAATGAAGAGTGTGCTTGTATTACAGTGACAGCCTGGCATTTTTTACTGTGAATAAACACTTAAACTTGAATATACAGGGGGAAAAATGTTCACAGCTGTAGGCCAAATTCATACCCGCAGCAAGGCTGTGAAGATCATCAGAGTTGTATGAGCAATGAACTTGGCCTCATTGTTTGCACTCGAAGTCCAGGACTGTAATGCCATTACCTGTACTAAAAAGAGCTTGACATATAGTGCCCTGCTATTAGCACACAGAAGCGTCTCTTTTCAGCAGAGTGTCATCATAATAATTGTCCATAGGAGAAGGGTATTACATTCCACACAAGGTTTTTCCACCATTGAAATATTTTGTGGGATACCCTTCAAAGCAAGTGTTATCAATGACACAGAGAACTTCAAATATTTCAATGGATGAAAAGAAAAAGTCCCAAGAGTTTGAGAAAAATGCTTTATCCATTTGACCAACAATGCAACCATCAATTTGGACAGCAGAATTTCCACTTTCAGGCCCGTAGCTTACAGATCTGAAGTCTGTCCAGAATTAGAAAGAAAGAATTAAGAGTAGAAGATTAAAGATTCATGGTTTGGAATTACAATCTTCTTATGATGTAACAGGTGACAAGACAACATGCACTCGAGTAACAGCCTGGAAAAGTGCTTTGTTAATAGTATTAAGGAGACAAGATTTGTCTTGCGCAGGAACATGCTTTGTCATGACTGACAAAAATTAAGCACGGTTCTCCTGGATTTTCTACACTTCCTTTTTTCACACTCCTTTTCAAAACACAGTTTTATCTCCCAAAATTAAAAATTTCAACAACAGAACATATCAGGGCTTTCTCTACCTCATATCCCAGCTAATGCCTCTGCTCCGTAAGGACAGGATCATATGCTGTAAGAAAAACGTGCCATACAAGGGCTCCCACAATGCTTTTAAGTTGCCACAGATTTTATTCTTTTTCATAAAATGTCAAACTGAAAACAAAGCCAAATAGAGAATTCACTATTTTCTACAAGAACTGCAATATCCGGTCCAAAAAGAAACAGACGAATCACTAGAAAAAAAATACATACTGTACATACAGCTTCACTTTCAAGCTGACTTGCAAACGAAAGTAAAAAAGCAAGGGCAGGAAAGGTTTATTTTCTGCTTCTACACAATACATAAAGTGAACCTTAATGATTTTGATGTATTTGGGTTTTAATCTTGCCTCTTTTTATCTTCAGGGGAAAAAAAAAACATTGAAAATGTCATTCAGATTTTGTTCATTCTCTTTATGAGACGATTTGATAAATAATGAAAGGACAAGAAATTTTATTATATCAGCTTTTGTCACCTGGCTTTTGTAAATCATGGTATCTTTTGTAAATCTTCTTCAAGGTGTAACTTCCTTCCGTTTGCTATATGAATTTGAAAACATATTGAACAATCTTGGCTTGAGAGCAAAGGAGATGGAAACCCCTACTTCCTTCTAGAACAAATACAGCACAATCATTTCTTTGCCAACTTTTTCAGTTTTTATGATCTCTTCATCATTGAGGTAGAGCAGATGAGCTAAAAGGATAAGCAGATGTCACTAGAACAAAAGTCAGCATGGAAAGGCTGGCTGAGTTTTCTGAAAACGGAGATACTTATTGTTCATCAGAACTAGCGAGGATGCACCTTGTTTTTCGACTTAATTTATAAGAGACAAAATGCCTCAAACCTTTCAAGACCTTTCATTTAGCTTCTCTGCATTTACATGAAGGTGTGTTCAGCATGGATTGTCAGACCTTAATGTCATTAGCGTAATAAGGCTTTAGTGCACAAGAAGCCAGGCTGCTCTGCTCGCATGCAGGCTGGCTTTTTGAAACGTGCTTGTACATTTTATGTAACCAGAGCAGTACACTCATGTTCTTTTTTTGCTTATTTTTTGTAGGCTCTTCTTGGATCGTGCTCACTGCAGACAAGGATGGCTTTGTGCCACTAATATTCAAAGCAGCACAAGAGATAATCATAAGGGATGGAACTGACAGTTCAGAAGTCTGTGGAGGTCACTCCTACAAAAAAAGCATTTCAATTCGACCACCAAGCAGAGTGACATAATTTCTGAACAAAGACAGCTAATGACCTTCTTGTCTAATACAATACAGAGACATTCTGCAGTGTCAGAAATTGAGTGACTAGGAAGCTGTCTTCAATACTTTCAATATATTTTAACTGTAAAATCTGTGGCATGGTTACACTATAGCTAAATCCTAGGGTTGCCTGGACCCTCATGATTTCTTCTAAAGGATGAGACCTAGAGTGAAGTTTACCATGGCTGTGGTCACTAATGGCTGCCAGTGGACCAAAGCAAAGAGACTAACCTCTACTTTAACCGTGGTCAGGATGGTTTTGGTGAAACAGTATTATGTAAAAATCATGCAGTAACAACAAATCTAGCTAATACAGGTGTATGGTCCACACAAAAGCTGAAGAAAATACAACTAAAAAGCATTTATATTCATTAAGGAAAACTGGGAAAGGAGGAAAAAAAAAAAAAAAAAAAGAAAACTGCTTCAGGCTCTCTTCTCTGTTCCAGCTGGATCCCATGGAAACCTGCAACTTTCCAGAGATGCTTCATTTTTATATGAAAATGTTCGATTACTAAAAAGGCTTCATCACTATCTCTTGTCAGTGTCTTATGCAGCATGTAGATTTATATATGCACACAGAAAAGAAAGAAAATACCTTGCAAGGTAAATTAAGGATCAAAGACATTGAACATAATTTCATTTGGCTGAACACAGGTGTCTACACTGAACTTGTCATCTAGGCTCCTGTATGATCAGTCAAAAAAAGAAAAGCACTTCTACAGTAGATTACTCATGCCCTAACATCGATTTCTATAACTGATTGTGGTGAACCATTTCTATTAAGTAAGTAAGTAAGTGCCTATTCCTTGCCACTAACTGCAAAAGCAAGCTAAGGTAACTAGTTTAAACACATTCATGTTTAGTCAGATTAACCTCACCCTCAGAGACAAGAGGAAATACAGATACATCCAAGAAGCAGGCAGACAGATTCATGAAAATGAAACTATCATGATTATTGTGACAGAAGAAGGCATAAGGGAAGAAGTGTGACCAGCAGGTCGAGGGAGATGATTCTCCCTTCTACTCTGCTCTCGCGAGACCCCACCTGCAGTACTGTGTTTAGCCCCAAAGTAAGAAGGACATGGAGCTGTTGGAGCAAGATCACAGGAGGCCACAAAGATGCTCAGGGGGCTGGAGCACCTCTGCTATGGAGACAGGCTGAGAGAGCTGGGCTTGTTCAGCCTGGAGAAGAGAAGGCTCTGGGGAGACCTTAGAGCACCCTCAGAGGGCCAACAACAAATCTGGAATGGGACATTTACCAGGGCATGCAGGGACAGGACATGGGGTAATGACTTTAAACTGAATGAGGGGAGATTTAAATTAGACATTAGGCAGAAGCTCTTCCCTGTGAGGGTGCAGAGGCCCTGGCACAGGTTTCCCAGAGAAGCTGTGGCTGCCCCATCCCTGGCAGTGTTCAAGGCCAGGTTGGACACAGGGGCTTGGAGCAACCTGGTCTAGTGGAAGGTGCCCCTGCCCATGGCAGTGGGATTGGAACTAGATGATCGTGAAGGTCCCTTCCAAACCAAACCATCCTGTGATTCTATGATTCTCTGAAGAACTGAATGAACTCTCTAACTGTTCATCCTCTAAATGGAAAGAGATGAATAAAGCGTAATGAGCAGCCACGTGTGTGCAGCCTGGCACTTTGTACTGCTGGACAGGCCCCAGCAGAAACCATGGCAAGGCATGCCTGCTTCACCCTGTATGTTCAGGGAAACATAAAAGGGATGAGACTTATTTAAGCTACTACTAAGACTTATTTTCCATAGTGTGCATTTTGGATCTTGTTAATATTCTTGGAAAGACTTCTATTTCCTGCCTGGGAACCATGGCAAACCTCTTTATAAGGCACAGATACACTAAAATCCAGTTACAATACTTCACCCCATACAAAGGCTGGATTGAGAAGGTGGTCTGAAGTCACTGAATGGGTTTGAAGGTTTGGTATTACTACCATTCCAGGATACAGCCAAAAATCTTATGAGGAACAAGTTCAATTCCTGAAATAAGGAAATAGTTTAAATTCTCATGCAAGTATCCTCCCAGAGATAAAGGATTCATCATTCTATATCACCTATAACCACATGTGACGTAGCTGGGTATATTTGTACTACCTTGTTTAAAATGACATTTTTAAGCAGCCTTGAGGAGTATTCCTGTTTGAAAACAGAACAAAACAAAATAAATCTGACCTTTTAACTATTAAATGCATCTATTACTTTACAGTTATTTTGTTAATTGGATTGCCAGCTACTTAGCATTAAAACTGGTTTCAAAAAGGTATTTATATTATTACTGTTTTAAATATCTGATTTAAGTCATGCTTTCCTTCACAGAAATCAGCACAAATCATTGAAACCAAGTAAGTAACACAGAGGTTCACAGACTTAGTATGGTGAGGGAAGACATTATCAGATTTCTAAATGACATAGCACATTTCAAAGCAGCAGATGTTTCCAATCCTGCAAATACACTTGAACATCATCCTTGTGTCTCACAACAGTATATGGTATTTACAATGCTTATGCTAAATAAAACTTGATTATAACTAACTATAATGATGGGAGGACATATTTTAGAGGACTACTTAGGCTCAACAAAAGGAAAAACTAAAAGAAAATTTTTCTTGCAGATATTATCTTCTATGGGAGGTAGTCCCACAGTTTGGTCCACCTTAAATGAGACTAATGAAACACAGAAAATACATTATATGGAACATTCCTGCACTCTAAACATATGAATTTGAGGAAACATTGGTTGGTAACACACCAAGACACCTTTGTTTGTACTGTACAGTTTCTCTGAGTTCATTATATACATACATTATTCATAAGGGCTTCCTTGTTGTTAGAGAAATACCACCTTGTGTCATCTTCATGCCTTTGTGCTGTTGCAACAGCCAAAAGGGGAATTCTGAGAAGGTGAAAATCTTAACTAGCAGAGATCAGCAAGTGTCTACACATCAAAGATGCTTCACAACTTGTAATTATCACTAGACATCATTGTCAGTCTGTCACACATGTATTACTCTTCTGTAAATGTGAATGTTCAGAAGATCTGGCGTGAAAGGAGCTTCTCTGAATCAAGGTTTGGCTTGGTTTGGTTTGGCAGAGATAAAAAGAGGGAAATAAACTTTCAGATTACAAAACAATTAGTTTCAGGGAATAACTGGCCATAAAATTTAAAAATCTGGTTCTGTGATGCTTAATAAACTTTTGGATTTGTTATACTTTAAGTGACATTGTTTTCCCCTGCTCTATGATTCCAGGGTTACTGACCCTAAGTAAGAACTAAATCTGCCCAAAGGTGCTACCAGCACTCAGCACAATTAGTCTGGTAACAAATGAGGACCCCAGTTCATCTTGTTGGACATTTACAACTTTTTAGGAAGGCTTGGGGAAATTATACTATATACTGTGGCAGGAGAGTTTGAACTAGATTATCTTTAAGGTCCTCTCCAACCCAAACCATTCTCTGACTCTATTATGATTCTATGATCAATTAAAACCATATAATGTTAAAGAATAGCACTTCCCCCCCATTTATGAACACACTATTATATACATTATATACATAAGTGTTTAAATCATATACATGCACTTAAAAATGGATAACAATTGAATGAAGAAATATTGGTTTGCAGGTAATGATTTAAGAGTGCCGTGCAGTGCACAACTATCTTCTATAGTGTCTATCACAGGGCTGTAAAGTTAAAATTGAAAGCAATAAAAGCACTGGAAGAAGTGCTGAAGAGATTTATGCAAAGCAGAGGATAAATTTTCAGCTTTGGTTTGGATGGAGAACAGATGGAGTGAAGAGAGATATAAGACGACTGTTCTATTAAGCACAAGCTGTACAGAAGATTTTTGCACAAACAGTGATAAAGGCATGTGGAAAGATAGGAAGAGTTTGACAAAATGAGTAGAGCAGACAGTAGGCTGTGAAAAGGAGAAACGCATCAAGAAGCGCTCACCACCCTCCAGAAGTGCTGTTTTATAGGGCCAAATTTGATCAGTTTAGAAAAAGGGGAGTTGTTCGGATCACTTAAATTTCCTGAAGGTGCTAACCCCCTTTTTTAGGCTCCTTATTCCACCAGTGGAAAGGACAGGCTCCTCTGGAAGAATAGTGAGACTACTGGTGCTAGGTTCCTGTCCAGAGGCACCCAGTAGGGTAGTCTGTCTTCTGTAATTAGAACAGAGGAAAGGTAGGAAAAGAGTTTAAATTAGAAGTCGAAGCAGAATGACTCCACTCAGTATGCCATACCAGTGGTGCTCAGAAGACTAAATGATGTACCAGCTCCCTCCAAACATTTTCCCTTTGGGGACTAAACATATCAGTATTTCCATTCTAATTACTCTGCATCTTTATCCAGCACAGTTATATGCAATGTGGTATGTTTTCAGGAGCTGGCATATCTTTATTTAAAAGTACAATCTGCTTCAAAGTCAAAAACTTACCTTACGTTTACCGTAACTTTGCTGCTAAGCATGCAGCAGTCTGCTTTACTTACTCTTCATGGTTTCTTGTGTTGACCCACTTCTTGAGAAAATGCTAACAACATAAGTTCTAAATGCCAGACAGGCTTTTTCTTTTTTTGGTATTGAAAAAAATTTTGTGAGAACAATAATAAAACAATATAAAAATTAACTGTGACAAAATCAAAGTCAGCTGAAATTCTGCTGGCCAATCTATGATGCTGACTTTGCACAATGAAATATTACTTTGATATTCTTCATAATAGCTAAAAAGTGAGAGATCACTGCAGGAGGTATGTGAAGTAGGCCCTGCAACTAGTTCCTCACTTTTTTCCTCTATCACTACAGAATAGTATTATCTATACTCATGTGAATTTCCTTAAGTATCTTTTCAACCACTGAAACAGTATGAGCAGTATCATCAAGCCTAACTTCCTTTCCCCTGATTCTCATTTTTATCTGTTTTCTCAACTTGGACAATAAACATATTTTTAGCCATTTTTTACTTTCGGGTTTTCCTGTCTTAACAGAAAACCACAAGCATTGGACCATTTCCCCATGCCAATATGTAGCTGAAGAGTCTTTCTCTCTAACCCGAGACAGCGCCAATTATTATTAAGTAGCTCCTGAAAGACGCTTATCTAACTTGTTCTTAAAAAACCCAACATATAGTACCACACTGCAATTATGAAACCAGCCTTTTACACCTGGACTCATCTGCCCTAACTTTAAAGCATGTGAAGTCAGGTGAGGTAAATCCCAGGGGTAATGCAATTTCACACATGAAAGTATTATTTTCCACTGTCCTACATTTCAGAAATTAATTTACGTATTAGTGGTTTACATGCTAATAGTTATTTTATATGTTTATAGATGTTAATTAGCCAATATTATGGCTTCATTTTTCTTACAGGCTGAGGCAATTCCACAGTCTGTATGTTAAAAGCAAACTCACTTTGCTGAGACTGAGTACCTCCCTGCTGGTACTATTATCTAATGGACAAGCAGAGGAGTGCCCTTATCTCCCAGCTAATGACATTTGGGTACCTCTCATCGGAGTTTCCAAAGTGCTCAGTGCAATTCAGCCTCTGTTCGCAGGGAGCCAATACTGTCCTTGAACTTTATGCTTCCCTTTCCTCCGCTACTATTTGACACATACGTGTGAACAGCCAGGTGTGATTAAACATTTGGAGGCATGTGGTGCCTAGCTTGAGTACTGGCACAGAAAGACTTCCTGCATGGGAGGTGACTTTGCCAATTAAAACCATTAGTACTCAACAGCCTCTGCTCTTTGGCGATGATCCATCCCACTTGTCAGCAGGCACTATGATATCTTAAACAAAACGGAGCACGCAGCCACAGATCAGTACATCTAAACACCACAGACAAAAAAGAACCAGAACGCCATACAAATGCAAACCATTGGTTCATTTCAGAGGCAACGGTCACTTCTTTCAGATCAAACATACCTGATACATTTAAAAAATATGAAACGCAGTACACAGACCACAAGCATTATTATTGTAAGGTGATTTTTCCCCTCCACTCTCGTGAGCAGCAGTTAGTAGGATTACGTCGAAGGCCTGTTTCAGACATGAAAGAGGTGTAGGTTTTGACATAGAGAAGAATTTGGCTGTCACAGCATGAACAAGGGATAACAAAACACTGCAGTATGAGTTTTCTCCATTGCTGATGCCTTCTTTCCAGAGCAGGTAACAATCAGCTGTTTGAAAACTAACTCAGACCACAGCCTGTGTCTGCTTTGTCTCTCCGAGAACAAGCAAAGTGTCTGATCTGCTCAAATCTGACCTGCTAAGGCAGGCTTTGCTGTGTTAGGAGGTGAGGCATGGCAGGTACTGCTGCAGACAAAAGCAGCAATTCCCACTCGCTTTGTCACTGTCCTAATCACCAAAACTGTCATTGATCCTCTCCATTCCTCAAAGCCTGGAGCCACAAGGAAAACCCCTGCAAGGCCTGGTGCTACAGAGCAGAAAATTCAGTTTTGCCTAGGCTATGCAAATACCATGACCCTTCTGGCTTTACTCAGCCAAGTAGAACAGACGAGATACTCATGTGTCTGACACACAATGATCCTGTTCACCCATCACACAGCATGTCAGCCTTCTGGTAACAGCATGATACTGCCTTGGGTCTAGGTAATTTTCTGCAAAATTGCTCATCTTATATTACTTTTATTACTAATCACCTCCCAAAATTAAGAAGAAACATTTTTAATGTACTAACAGAAAGCACATAAAACATCTGTACCTTTTAGCTAGTGATCTCAGGCTTTACCATATGATATTTTAGGGGTCTAAATTACATGACAGTGCCTCATTCAGTTTTCCCATTAAGAAACATGATGATGAGATCTGAACTTGCTCATTCAGTAGCACCCATAACCTGGATTAAATAAATTTTTTAAAAGATGATGCTAATGAAGTGAACAGGAAGTATCTTCAAGTTATTCTTTTCCCTTATAACATTATGTTCTTTAGGTATGTACATATTCAATAAGAAAAATTAAGCAAAAAAATTATCTACAAAGTGCATAAAAAACAACTCTACTGTGTGTCTCCCCATCACATCCATTTCACCTTCTTTCCCTGTCATTCTTTCCTTCTAACTGGTGTTCGTCACTCTTCTTTGTCAGACTGTCCTATATTCTTATTAATGTTGTGTTTCAAGCTAATTTGAAAAGCAGACGCCCAAATGATACAACAAATCAAGTTACGGGAACGCAAATCTGTTCTCAGTGCAGGGACTGAGAAGAGATTTGTGAGACTGTTCAGTGTCTAAGGATAAGCCTGATTGAATGCGAACACATATTTTTTAAGACAAGACGTGTGCTTTAAATGAGCATGACCACAGGAAACAATTTCTATAATTTCAGCTTTTTAAACACTTTTCCTTGTATAATTTCATTGCCCCACTTTCTACCTTGTATCTATCTCCTAAGGGGTTTTGAATCATTTAAATCCCTGAAGTAACAGATGCATCATATATATCAGCAGTAAACAGCTTGAAATGTCTGGGGGGGGGGAAAAAAGAAAACAAGAGATGTTTATTTGCATTACAGCTACTGTGAAATAACCACTGTGGCTATGCACATCATGGCTAGTGTGGCTGTTCTACAACATGAGATAACCAGTCTGTGGTTACATAAATAAGGTACACACTGTTGGGCATAGAAATAAGCACCCACATGTAATAATCATAGAATCACAGAATGGTTTGTGTTGGAAGGGACTTTAAAGCTCATCCAGTTCCAGCCCCCTGCCACAGGCAGGGGGAACTTTC
>NW_009909497.1:35178-36843 GCF_000696875.1 Nestor notabilis
AGGTTGCTCCAAGCCCCTGTGTCTAGCCTGGCCTTGAACACTGCCAGGGATGGGGCAGCCACAGCTTCTCTGAGCACCCTGTGCCAGCACCTCAGCACCCTCACAGGGAAGAATTTCTTCCTAGTATCTAATCTAAATTTACCCTCCCACACACCATCCTGGCATGCTGGTAGACTGAGATTAATTCCATTTCAACCAAGATATTATAAAACTGACCATATTTTACTGACTTGCAAAAAAAAGAAGTTTTGGTGATATTTTTGGTTCATTTGTATAACTTAATCAGCATTTATGCATGTAAGAGTATTTACATGATGAAAATAAAGGTCCTTAAAAACACCTGTATAACGATAGGAAACAAAAATGAACATTTAATAAGAAAATATCTTCTGAGGCATTCTCAAATTGTGATCTCTTCAGCTGATAAAACAATTTTTAAATGTTTTATTTCTGTATATTAATATGGATGGTCAATTTCCGCTTAGATGAAAAGAGAAAAATGTGAAATCATTCATGTTAGACAAGATTCTTTGTGAGATACCCGAGCAGGATCATGCTCAGCGATCTGTTCCTGTGCAGTAAAGCCCCCTGGTGTCTGCTTCACAGTACAAACGCTTCACACCAGCCTCCCTGCCGTAACACGTCCCAGAAAGTTTGCTTACTGCCTGAGCAGCACTTGCAAACCACATTGCCGTCAATCCAAACAAATCACAGGGCAGATCATTAGTGTGTTAGGAGGTGGATTTTTGGGTCATTTATTTGTCGTCCATAGGGAGAACAAGATTGAAAGCACAGGCTCTGTCTTATCCTCTGTGATGCACAGGACCAAGCACCCCAGGCCCCTTCGCACCAAAAGCTGATGTAAGACAGTGTTGAACATTCAGGCACACAAAACCCTGTAGAGAGGAGGGAGTGGAACTGGAAAACAGCCCTTACCAATCCACCAGGTGCAACACAGGCAATGGAGAGCAGGAATTCCTAGTGCTGTGCCATTCTCTAACTCTGTGTGTACTTCCCAGAGCTAAAAGAACAAGAGCAAATACGATGACCATTGTCGCCATCTCTTAGACAGGGCTCATCTCTGCTCACCTCTCTCTGAGGCACAATATACTAATGCCCTAACCCTGAGAGTATGTTACCATATATTGTGAATGTAGAGTAGATTTCTACGTGAAATTTTTCAATTTTCTTTTCCATTCTGGGCTAATTTGGGATTGTTCTTTCTACAGCTGCACCCTGTCTGTTGTTAATGACAGAGAAAAAGGAAAATAGAGCACAGAAATCAAAACGTATGTTTGCTCATTTTCTGATAAATCCTCGTACACCAGAGAGTGTGTATTTAAGGAACAACACAGAAAAGCTGGCATTTGGGTCTACGGCTTGTCTTTCTAAACTAAAAATGTAACCTTGGATATCCAGTAGTTAACTCAAATCTGGTTTTCATTTACTTATGTACTGCAACTCACAGCATCAAGTGCTGAAGCTGGAAGAAAGACTTACTGTAATTTCAAAAACACAAAAGTTCAAACAAATCCTATTCTTGCCCTCTAGCCATCCGCGTCCCTACCCTATGGCCACTTCAGAGAATCACAGAATGGTTTGGGTTGGAAGGGACCTTAAAGCTCATCCAGCTCCAACCCCCTGCCACAGGCCGGGGGACCATCC
>NW_009909497.1:36856-38613 GCF_000696875.1 Nestor notabilis
CGCCGCCTACTGTGCCCTTCAACAGTGCCGGGGATGGGCCAGCCACAGCTTCTCTGGGCAACCTGCGCCAGCGCCTCAGCACCCTCACAGGGAGGAATTTCTTCCCTATATCTAATCTAAATCTCCTCTCTTCCAGTTTAAAGCCATTCCTCCTTCTCTTATCCCTACATTCCCTGGTAAAAAGTCCCTCCTCAGATTTCTTGTCAGTCCCTTTAGGCACTGGAAGCTGCTTTAAGTTCTTCTGGAGTCTTCTCTTCTTCAGGCTGAACCACCCCAACTCTCTCAACCTGTTGTCAGTGCAGAGGCACTCCAGCACATTGTGGCCTCCTCTGGACTCGTTCCAACATCTCCACATCCTCCCCAGAGCTGGATGCAGTACTGCAGGTGGGGTCTCATGAGAGCAGAGTAGAGGGGCAGGATCACCTCCTTTGACCTGCTGGTCATGCTTCTTTTGATGCAGCCCAGGATACGGTTGGTTTCTGGGCTGCAAGCACACACTGAAGCCGGCTCATGTCAAGCTTCTCATCAACCACCACCCCCAAGTCCTTCTCCTCAGGGCTGCTTTGAATCTCTTCTCCGCCCAACCTGTAGCTGTGCCTGGGGTTGTGCCGACCCAGGTGTAGGACCTTGCACTTGGCTTGGTTAAACTTCATGAGGTTGGCATCAGCCCACCTCACAAGCGTGTCCAGGTCCCTCTGGATGGCATCCCTTCCCTCCAGTGTATCAACCAAGCCACACAGCTTGGTGTTGTCAGCAAACTTGCTGAGGGTGCACTCGATGCCACTGTCCATGTCACTGACATATTCACTTCTTTGCTGAACAAGCTTCCAAAGGAACCTGGAAACTAATGGCAGGAATTTCTCTTCCACAAACCATTTGCCAGTATAACCACACAAAAGATATTTTTGGATATAAACAGGTCACAGAATTTTACCTTGTATCCTGTCATACACAGATATCCACCTATAGTGCACCACAGGCCATTGAATTTAATCTAAAACCCATTTATTGAGCTCAGAATTTTTTCTGGGACAGAGGCAAACTCTGCATTTAAGTATGTCCCTGAAAGTCACCAAGTTGCAACTGAAAGATCTGCCCAATTAGTAGCTTGTTCTAGGGATCAATCAAACTTACAGCTGTGTCATATGAGTCAATCCATCCATGGCTCTTGTTAAACCTTTACTCACATAAAGAACTCTAGCTCTGATGTTTTTCCCTGTAAAGGCACTCATGCAGCATACCCAAGTCACCCCCTAGTGTTCTTTCAGGAACTTTGGAGCTATTTACATATTTGACCTTGTAACCATTTTGAGCCTTTTTTTTCCCCACCTTTGGCACCTGTTTAAAGCATCTTTTCCAGTTGTTGCAACATCCTATCAAAAGTATGGGTTTCAAAAACTGGACAGACTGCTTTGCAGTACTATGTAGTGACAAACTGGCAGTCTTACAATGTAATTAACTTAAAAGTGGCCTAAGAGACTTTAAGTTATGCCCGATGCAATAAATCAGGATCACAGAAGATGTACTGGAGTAGCTCACTAGCATATTTATATGCTTTCTTCACCCAAGGGGTGGGGGGGGGGCGGGGGGGGGAGGAAACCAAAATAACAAACCAAACAAAACCACAACAGAAAACAAACTACAAAACAAATCAGAACCATTGAATGGTTTAGGCTGGAAGGGACTTTAAAGCTCATCCAGTTCCAACCCCCTGCCACGGGCAGGGACACCTTCCACCAGACCAGGTTGCTCCAAGC
>NW_009909497.1:38679-38885 GCF_000696875.1 Nestor notabilis
AGCACCTCATCTCCCTCACAGGGAAGGAGTTCCTAATACCTAATCTAAACCTCCCCTCTTTCAGTTTAAAGCCATTCCCCCTTGTCCTACCCCTGTAAAAAAGTCCCTCTTCGCATTTCTCGCAGGCACACATTTCATTCCGCATCTTTATCTTGTGCAGAAGGACCCAAATAACTGTTGAAACTTGTAGGCTCTGCAGGAGTCCT
>NW_009909498.1:0-8015 GCF_000696875.1 Nestor notabilis
ATATACACAAAATATATATATGCACAGCCCCTTCCAATATGTCACAATTCTAAAACAGAAAAAAAAAATACTTGCAATTTTTCCTTTTAAATCATGGGTATCTTAAAAACACACAATGACACCATATGCTGGCCTTTGGCATCAATATTTAAAATTTTGCTTGAATCACAGCAGGCAGAAAGCAATTCGTAATTTTTTAAACGGAACTCCTCTCCTTTCACCTCACCTAAATTACTAATTTTGTCTTCTCTTCTACAGTGTGTTTTGCTGTGTGTTGTTCTGCAATTTAAATGCTTCAAGTAATGATGTTTCTAGCACTCCTACAGAAATTAGTGGGAGCAATAAATGGTGGAAGCTTCCTAATATTCAGAGTAACTGTTGTTTGTTTGTTATTATCCTGCCACTGTTGTTAAGGACACTTAATGCTTCCCAGTCATCTGCCAATTAATTCCAAGGAATAACTGAAATTTAAATATATATTGATGGTGGTGTGTGACTATGAACAGACAAAACCATGAGGATTCTTTGTGAAAAATTTCTGTGAAGAGTTTAGTGCTAGAACATATTTTCTTTACAGTAATTGACCACAAAGTTTAAGATTCATAATTACATGAGAGTATTTAAGATTTATTATTATATGAGGGCAAACAGATTCTGAGATGAAAAAATGGCCCTGACGCTTTATGTCAGCATGCAAATTATGATAATTGTCAACTTACTCCTCAAGTTACTTCAACAAGCACTTGCAGAAAATTGCTAGAGATTCCACATTTGAGCTCAGACTATGAGATGCACAGTGTAATTGCCTACTGATGACACACAACAAAAATATTTAAGTATGAAAAGGAAATTAGTACTTGTGGTCTGAGAACAAGACTGGTATTTAATGTAAAATTTTGTCAAGACCAACATGTATTTCAAACTTTGATCAGCACATTTAAGGATCCCTAGATCATCAGCTGAAATGTTATGTCCAGTCTGCAGAGGAGAAAACTGGGTAGGATTTTAACCATTTCACAAATTTGCAAAGATTTTAACAAAGTGAGAACTAATTTAATCCTTTTCAGATCAGCAGACTCAAGACTTCACACAAGTTCTCCACCACACAGTCATGAGCTCAAAACACCAAACTGTGCCCTTCCAAGCCTAAGAGACTCTAGGACAAATCCTAGAGTTTCACAGGCTGTGCTAGTGAAACTGATGCCAAACACCATGAGGTATGCAATTAACTATCCTACAGTTATTAAAGGCAATGTTAGAAAACCAAATTACTTACCTGGCATCTGCTTCACTGTAATATTCTCTTGCAACTATATCTTCAAATAATTCACCTCCTGTGACCCTGTTAGATAAAACAAGATGGGAATAGAGATTTCAGAAGTGAAAATGTACATCTTAAATTAACTTGACTGGGAGAAGTCGGAGAGGAGTAACTGAAATATTTGTAAAGAAAAAAAAGAGGTCTTGACCAGCAAGGTGAAGGGACTCCAGTGGAAGGTTTGTCCATCCAAATTATTACATGAATAAAAAGAAAGTGGTGGGAGAGCAATCACTGCTAGAAAATAAAAGCAAAGAGCAGTAGTTTATTGGGCAAGATACAATTCACCAGTTAAGGATGTCAAGAATAAGCAGTAAAACTAAAGAGTAAAGGGAGCAGACCAGCATGGGAAATTGTGAATAAAGTTCAGAACACTTAAGGACAGAAAACTGCCATGTAAGACAGATGTAAGGAAGGAGAATAAGATAATGCTAAAAAGGGAAAAGGGTCTTAAAGCATAGGCCAAAACACAACAGAGGAGTACCCCATGTGCCTGAGGGTACTTCTTGTGCTTTTGCTAGAGAAGATTACTGAGTTGGAAGGAGAGTATCATTAGAAGCAGAGTATCATAATCAGTTAAATGGTAAGATTTTTTTCCTATAAAATTTTCAGTTATCTTTTTCAAGAAAGTAGGAATAGTTTACCAAAAGCCTCATTTCAAATAATTTAAGAGGCATTATGGTATGAAGGAAGAATTGTGTATTCCAGAGAATCACCAGCAAAAGCAGCCATGCATGGCTGCATACTCAGAGCTTCATTGTACAGTCAATGGTTTAATAGTAGGAAGTGGTTAAAAAGAAATAAAACTGTTGTTATAACCCAAACATGACAGTCCAGAATGAGTCACCAGCAGGATGCTTGGAATGCGTTTGAAAAATGGTGACAGCAATGTTTTGATGTACCACAGTAAAATCCTTCTTCATATGATACACAGTTCTGGTCATTCAGAAAGGGAATTGAATCAGCAGTATGAGCAGAAAATTGTACTAGGCTGTCCATTCACGTACTCGTCATATCTTGTCATAGAAGCCAAGTCAGTTTAGCTTGGCAAAAAGAAGTTTAAGAGGGATGAAAATAACTACTGAAGACAAAGAACAAGAACCGTGCTCTCCATAAAGGAGAGCTGTAAGGGATGATATTGGTACACTAATGAATAAGCATACAGTATCTGTGAATAAATATAAGGCTAAAATCAGGAGCACAGCCTAACCAGAGCACCTAAACATGGCCTCAACAGACAGGATATGCGAGTTAGTCTGATTCCTATTTTCAAAAACCTTCATCCTACTGATGTGCCAACATAAATAATTCCTAGATGGGAGATCAGTGCTCGTATTTCATTACTGTTTATGAATAGAGTGATTTTTCATATAGCACATTATAATCTCAATTAATACCCTAACATAAAAGATAAAGTGGGCTACAAGATACTTAAATATTAACATGCTTGAAAACCTGTATTACAGTTAATAGAATTTAGCTTAATAGGATAAAAAAATTAAAGTGGAGATACTTGTAACCTTCAGAGCCATAATGCTCGTTTGCAAAGTGCTGTACTAATTGTCCATTGTGGATCTCAGTTTATTTAGTCACATTAGATGATGAAAGAAATGACCTACTCAATCAGCAGCACAGCTCCTTTCCTCAAGAAGGACAGTTAAAGAACTTTATTTTCATGTTTCCATTTACATTTGGGATACATCATCCTTTTTCTGAGTTTACACTTTGCTGACTTGGAAAGTAAACACCTTCAAGTAGCAGAATGCTATTCTGTACAAAAGTCTGCAATAAAAGCAGAAGGAGGTAAAACAGCTGGTTGCCTAATTTGTATTCTCTTTGTCTTTTACCTTCCAGAAACTGGCTTTGGCTCCTGTAACACAAAAGGTTTGACAGATGCATATTTTGACAGTCTTTGATACCTCCACTTTGCATGTGTGTTTGTCTAACACAGTTTTGGTAAAGAGGAATAATTCTCACTTTGTGATGAATGAAAAAACAAAGCATCCTTTGATCTTACTCTTCCCTAAAACACTTATTTTTGATCCAAACCAAGAAAGAAAAAGTTTTTGTCATCAAAGTGCAGTTCAGTGGGAGAGAACACCAAGCTGGTGCTTGTTCTTCTTGAGCACGGAGAAAAGAGGGGGATATGCATTCTTATTTGCTGACACAAAAGATCTGCTTGGCATTCACACCCACTGTTACATGATGAAAAAACTGAAAGCACGAACAGAGCAGGTGAATTTCACTGACAAACAAGAAGTCAGCAACTCCCATGCCCTGTCACTCTGAGGGATAGATCAGGAATAATTCTCAGAAGATAGCTACATGGCCATAATGAAGGAAGGTAGCACAGGGGATTAAGAGAGGCCAGAACTCACCTGCATCTCTTGAGCCCCTGCCTCAGAAAATCACTACAGCCATGTTAGTGGCTTTTGCTCACTAAGCATGCATAAGCAATGAGCCCTTGCAGGAGCAAAGATCTGCTGCATCATGATATAGGAGAGCCAGGAGGTTGAAAGAAGCAATTCTTCCCTGGCATTTGGCACATCTGAGATCACACCTGGATCATGTCCCCTTTTGGGCTTCCCAGAACATAAACAACATTGACACAATTGCGTTTAATGAAGGGCCACTAAGTCCATTAGAGTTGGAGGCCCATGAAGAGGCTGAGATAATCGGATCTTTTCACCATTAAGACTGAAAGGCTCAGGGGAGATCTCATTGCTGTTTACAATCCTCTAATGGGTAGATAAGCAGAGACACCATGAAAGGCAACAGACAAGCTGAAACACAGGAAATACCAAGTAGCGCTAAGAATTTTTCTTCCTTTATTGTTATTATGAGCATTTACCATGCACTTGTTGCTCAAAGAGGTTGCGGGATTTCCATCCTTGAAGATGTTCCAACCTTGACAAACCCCTGAGCAACCTGATTCAACTGGACCATGTTCTAGAAGAGGGTCAGACCAGATAACCTCTAGGGATTCTTACCAACCTATGTTACTCACTGATTTTATAAATAAAGAACAGAGCAGTTACAATAAGCTGCTCTAAAACTATAGTCCGTACAATTTAATACCGAAGTTGCTATAAAGCATACTACTCGTTATTAGATGTCATTTTGTTAGGAGGATTTTTTTCCCTTGTATCTCATATAAAATGTAAGTGAAGACTGTAAAGCAGAGGGTAAAAAGTAAAAAAAAAAAAAAAAAAACAAAAAACAAAAAACAAAAAAACCCCAACTTTGGTCCTTCAGCATAAACCTACATGAACAGCTGCTGAGGTACTTTCTCAAGATTAGTATGGGAAGTATCACAGAATAACAGATCAGTTAGGGTTGGAAAGGACCTTAAGATCATCTAGTTCCAACCCCCCTGCCATGAGCAGGGACATCACACACTAAACTATGTCGCCCAAGGCTCTGTCCAACCTGGCCTTAAACACCTCCAGGGTTGGAGCATTCACAACTTCCTTGAGCAACCCATTCCAGTGCCTCACCACCCTCACTGTGAAGAACTTCTTCTTCAGATCTAATCTAAACTTCCCCTGTTTACGTTTAAAGCCATTACCCCTTGTCCTACCACTGGAGTCCCTAATGAAGAGTCCCTCCCCAGCATCCTTGTAGGCCCCCTTCAGATATTGGAAGGAAATCTATCTTTCAGTGCCTTTCTGATACAGATAAACTATCAACTTCAGTGAGGTCCCGTTTCTCAACAGGACATTCATGATACGAGCTCTGGTAACTCTCAGGATACAAATTAAAAGCCACTGGCTCTTGTAAGTTACTACTCTTCTTCCATAATTTTCTGAAGAGTACAATAAAATGGCAATAATTAAAGCAAGTGGGTTTGTTCAAACAGAAGTACAGGCAGCATGTAGAAACACCAAGGCCCTCTGCACCAGGTATGTCTTCCAGGAAACCTGTAAAGAGGGAGGCAGAAGGAGTCCATGTCCGAAGGATGTTATTTCTGTTCACCTCACAGAACAGGTACATCAAGATGCAATTTTTAACTACTTCATTCAACTGACAATTTTGACACTCACTAAAACAAATTACTGCATTTACAGGGTTAAATGCCACTTTCTTTTGTTGCAAACATTTGTAACACCACATACAAAAATACTCAACCTCATATACCATACAATTGATAAGGAGAACTTATATTTTTAAGAAGACATTTAAAAGGAACTGCAAAGCTAGCGAGAAAAGCCTCTACTGATGATGATCACACTGACGTTGTTTCCTCCTAGACTTAATTTCCTATTTCTTAAATTGCTTTCATAATGAAGGTGCAAGAAAGCAGTCATACAAAATTACAGTGGTCATATACTTGTTACATTTACCTGTGACCTTTCTGCTTCCCGAAAAGAATGGTTCAGGCACGTACCCTGTGCAAACACCAGCCCAGAAAACATAAAATAAAGCAAACATTGTTTTGCAATTAGGGTGGGGTTTGGGGTTTTTTTGGGGTTTTTTTTTGGTATTTTGGTTTGTTCTATACATACAGTCCCTCCATTTGGATTCAATGGCAACACCAGGAGTCTTAATATACCAATTGTTGCATCTCATCAAGTGCATTAAAATGGGTGACGCTGAATCTTACAGACTTGCACTAGAGAGTATTCAAGTGCTACAGCTGTTTCCATTCAGATACAGCAATTGATAATGACCAAACTGATTGGACTTGAACTCATCTAACATCACTGATGCTGAAGACAATTTCATTTGTGCTTAGCAACTGAAACGGGCTAAGAGGTGCAAATCCTAACTACAGTTGCCTCAACCGGTAAGGTAGAAGAAGTAACAAACTTCATGAAGTCCATTATTAGTCTTACTTTGCACTTCACTGTATTTAGTGAGTGAAACATAACACAAGTCCCTTGTTTGGGAGAAGGATCACAGACAGCTCTTTCAGATAATCTTATAAAATGCCACATTGGTCGACCAGTAAGATGTCTCCAATCCTTGGCAGTGATGTCAAGAAGACCTTGAAAATCATTACTTTGCCTAGTCAAGTGCAAAACTACCATACTCCAGAACGGCATCAACATGTATGTATTTCAGAGATGGGGAGTTAGCAACAAATATTATATGTGAACACTTCAGGGCATCTATTTCTTTCCTATGCAGGGCTTCTTACATGAACACCCCAACATCACATTTTATCAGGAAGCACATCTTTCATTGTTCAATGTCCAGTTCCCACATGGATTTTAGAGGACTTCCACCTTCCCATTTTGGCACAAGAACTCTTCACCCAAATGCAGGCTTGCAGCAGAGTACATTAATCTCTTTTTTTCCCTCCAGTTAAAAGTACAGCTATACAAGTGAAACAATAGGCTTCTCCTTCAGATTTCAGACATCCCCATGACTTTAATTCAACAGAGATTATTAGAAATTCAAAGTAGGAAGTGCCAACGATTGGGAGTTTTTGGTTTTTTTTCTGTTAACAAAAAAAGCAGTCTTCCTCTTCATTTTCTTATGTGGGATGCAGTCTGAAAGAAATTTCTAAAGAAACAGTTGCACTGAATCCCACACAGTCTGAAAGAATTCATTAAGATAATGACATGACGGTATGTGTGGGTGTACTGACAGTGTTACACCACAGTCAGGCTCCTGTTGAATATAAATTAAATAAATAAATAAAAGCATGTACGTGGCCTTCAAATTAAAGAAGTACATATGGTACCTTTATTTGTGGCAGCTCATTTATGTACATTTAAACAAACCACTAACTCACGTATTTGTAACTGCCGTGAAGATGAAAAAATAGAATTAGAAAGCATTAAAGCTGTAATTTCTTAGTCTGAATGAAAAATTAACTGTGAGCAGCCATCCCAACTAATGAGGCAAATGTTCTTCAAGAATGTGAGATGTTGCTTTTCCAAAGACAATGATCAGTATGTACAGTCATTGCCTCTATTAGATGTTCTCTTTTTTTGCAAAGTAATTCATTTCGACAAAAAAAAAAAAGCCCAAATTATCTAAACATAATAAGCTGCATATATATTTATGTGTGTGTTGAAGCCTTCTTTCTTCAAAGAGGATGAAACACAAACACATACTGTTCTAGATCAACAGCACATGTTTGAGTCTGTTCCTATGTTTGTACCGACAGGGAAAGTTCTAGCCAGTGCAGAATGCTTCTTGCAGAACCTAGTTTTCTACCGAGGCTATATCTTCGGGTAAGGTATTGATTTTTATTGCAGAATACAGACTTGTATTTGTTCTGTTACTACTGAGATACAGATACTGGTAACTACAACTGTAGTTCTTCAAATGCCTTCTACTTCACCCTGCAATTGTAATCACCTGAGATTATGTCTGGCTTGATATATGCACTTTATTGCAGAAATGGACCCACTGCAGTTACAGTAGGACATAGTCTCTAAAAGTACAATAGCACAACAAAAAAATAAAAATGCCACACTAGTGATGCTGTCCTTAGAACCAAGAACTCTGCATGCACTTCTTGCAAAAGTTCAGGATTAAGATTTTTCCAATTCCACAAAGAAAGATTTCCTCTGTAGACCTTAAAAAACAAAACAAAGCAACCCAAACAAACAAACAAAAAAAGCAGAACAAAACCCCAGTGCATGTCAGAGAACAAGTATGCGTGTTGTGCCCTACAGCCATTTCCAATTCAACATTCACAGTACTTACCTGGGATATACACAAATCAGATATAAATTCCTGC
>NW_009909498.1:8046-17752 GCF_000696875.1 Nestor notabilis
TTGAATATTGAATCCTGAATGCCTTCACTGCAGACAGACTATTTAATATTTTGTACTGCTAGTCTGAAATCTAGCCTTGAAGAATTCTTCACCAATTTCTTTAAAGAAACTAAGTAAGAAAATAAACCAGAACATAATCTGAACATGAGAGCACAAAACTGACTGTGGAAGACCCAGGTTCTAACCAACCTACACTGAATAAAACTATTTCAGTTTGCATGCTTAGAAATAAGCTATTTCACATATCTAGGGGAAATAACATATTTTCATTTTAACCATCAAAAGCATGTTGGACCTAACAAAGCTTTTGGGGGGAGTGGCTGTCATGTTTGTCAAAATCATAAACTGCCTGGAAGAATTTGCAACTGAAATACTTAATTCTACTTAAATAAGTCAGTTTTGCAAATAATCCCTGATCATTCATGTTTGCCCATACCCAGAACTAAAAGCTGTAACTTTTCTGGTGAGTAGAAAAGCTTGCCTGCCCCAGGCAGAATGAAGAACATCAGTGTCTTTTTTTAAGATGACAGTCTGAGACACAGGGTTCATGTTGTCATCATTCCTTCTTCCACTGAATAGCCTGATCTGCGAGAAACAAGCTCCACATATGCACAGTCACTACATGAACAGCCCACAGTACTCAAAGTTCTAAAGCAAAATGGGAAGTAAATAGGAAACTTCCTTTCCATATGCTGGGCATTTTATATTCTGACTGGTGTCAAAATGAAACATTCTATTGGTAAGACATGAATTGGGAATAATACACTGAAAGAATCTTTCCCTCTAGGAAACTCAGGCTTACCTTTCAATCCCACAGTGGAGATTTTCTGTAGAGAAACTATTGTTCCACATGTTGGGGTTTTTTTTGTTCCTTTGCAGACAACTGGCTTGGAGCAAATTATTTTTTCTCAGTCCTGTGTTTGCTTAACTTTGGCAGGTATCATGTAAAGTACTTACATACGTATATTTGATACTAAAATTCACTTCAACAGTGGCCCTGTTTACTCAAAGTTTTTAATATGGAATTAATTTAATATGGAATTTAATGTGACACAAATCAGTTCTTGCACATGCAAATGACCGAATATGTTACTGTCTTTCCACCTCTGTTTACATCTGTTTGTCCAACTCCGTGCACCAGAACCATGCATTTACCTCGTGAACTTGTATTTACATCTGAAAGTTTGAGTACCACATCCCCAACATGTTAAATATATGCAAAACTCATACTTACAAGTCAAAGACTAAGTAATGGAATCCTTCTTCTGATATGCTGTCATGAAGCCGCACTATTGAAAGGGGGAAAGAAAGATAAACACCAGTCACCTTTTTCATGTCTTTAACATCTGTCTTTGATTTTGGGACAGAAGGGAGGATTATAATTCTACTGTGGAGCTGGTATTGCATCTGTGCATGTTCTCATCTGGGTTTTGTTGGTTTTTGCTGTGGGTTTTTTTACTTTAAATTCTCTACCCTCAGGATCGTCTTTTTTGTAAGGTGAGATAAGCCAAAAGACTGCACGTGCAGCTCACTTGTACAGCTCTTTTTAGAAGAGCTCTGGTTTTGCTGTGCCACAGAGAATGCTGCAGCCATTTCCTACCACCTCCTGCATGTACAGGCACGTATGCACACATTGCACTCTGCCTTTGTCCTTCACGCTGAATCATGACTAAACAAGTACTGAAAGCACAGCTGGACTTGATCTTAATACATTGTATTAATATAATTCAACAACTTTTTTCCTAGGGAGAACCATTAATCAGTCTTTTAAATAGCATATGCAGCAGTCCCCAGTCACTGGACTTTTATTATCCTCAAATAGTATTCTTAATGTCAGACAACTGTTTTTTCAGCAGTATTACATCCTAAAAGTTGTAAACAAAACAAGATGGGGGAAAAAAAGCCACAATTAATCACAGATTTCAGCAGAATAACAGACTTGAAGGGCTATGTTAACAAATTCCATAATCAGAAAATAGATGCAGATTTTAAAAGAGAAAGCATCGTTGCAAACTAAAAAAATTTGATTATGCTAAAGTAAATGGGGTCAAAAACGGAGTAAGTTATATTCCAGCTCATATTTCTATTACATATATATTATTTCTCTCTTATATTCCTACCTGTCATCCACTTCAACCACATGAATGGTGAGGAGTTGTTGAAGGGATAAATCTGCGGGCAGACTGATGCCCACCAATCCATGCTGAATTTCCACAGTGGCAGCCACCACTAGAGCTGAAAGCCTAAAGCAAAGGGACTGGGACTACCTCCTGCCTGGCTGCGGGTGCTCAGCCAGACCTGCAGATAGCAGGGGTGGGCAGAAAGAGCAACAGAGCGAGTGCTTGTGGGTCTGACAGCTCAGCAAGGTAACTGCCTCCCATTAAAACCCCATGAAGAGCCATTTCTGAAAATATGTGAGGTACATGAAAGAACTTGCCAGAAGCAAAAGGATGCGATGCCTAGAAAATAGTCATTAGCTTTTCCAGTGCTTGTCACAGCCAACAGCTTACGGTATCCTAATGATTAAAACCTTACGTGACGCTTACATACACCTATGAATCCATACCCAAGTTCTCCCCGAAAATGCACAAGTCAGCTGCAGAACCTTCATTTTGAATTTTAAGAGTTCAAATCACATTGTGGTAGAACTATGAATTAAGTCCTATGTTTTTTTCTTCTTACTTTAAATGAAACAGCAATTTCCAAAACTCATTTCCCTAAAAAAAAATCTCAGTAGTTTGATCCAAATCATTAGCACTTACTGAACCAAAAAAAATAATCAGGGTACCCTAGAACTGCTTCGTGTTCATAACTGAGCTGATGAAAATGTAAAAGAAAAGGATTTTCAGATTTTCAGAGGCCCCAGATGGTAGCTTTATGTATTAATCATTTTTTGTACAACACATGACATAAAAAAAGATCAAATAGACATGACTTTTTTACTTTATGATATTCAGCCCAGGGAAATATCTTGTGTTTACACAATACTGAAGAGAAAAGCAGCTCTTGGCTGACTCACTGCCCAGAGCTCGTGATGATTCAGCAAAGCCAAGTAGGACTCAACCAAAATTTGTGGGTTTGGCTGGCTCTATAGCCTAGATTTGTCTAAGTTTTTATGTAGTGCAATCCTTGAGCATAAAAGACCAAGGTAATACACTGCTGCCAATAAAAAATAACCCAAAACCCCAGAATCAACTTTCTTTCTGTTTGCATTCTTTGAGTTGAGATTTCAATACCCCAAACATCTGCTCCTTTAACAAAACATGAGGTAAGACACCAAATACTAGTCTAGAACAGTATCCTGAAAATTTTGCTCAGAACAAGCATCTAGAACACTGGGCTTTTGAGCACAACGCTTGGTACAGTAGCATCAAAGATTCTGCTCAGGAATGAGATTTAGTACAGACCCTTGGGTGTGTCACAGAGATGCAACATAACATAAACCAGTAAACTCTTGAGTGCAGCTAGCACACTTTGCATATCCCTGTCCAACAAAGTTTAAAACTTTTAAAGATTTCATACATTAACAAATTATACCTTTTGATAGAAACTGCCTGTACCTGAAATACATTTATAAGAACTCAAAGGACGTTTTTTTCTGTGAACATTTTTTAAATTCAAAGCAGCATTCCTCTCTCCTCACTGCTCGCTAACAGCGTTCTATTCAGACAGAAGCCTTCATATTCCATTTCCTGTATCACGTACAGATATTAAGTACTACCAAATAACTTCTGGTGTGGCAGAATATTTGCTGCCAACTGCTTTCAAAGAGCTCTGTAGCATGTAAAACCACCCAGATTTTTGAAACTTCTTTAGTGACTTGAGACAAAGTATCAAACCCTAAAATTTAGGAATTAGATCCATCTTTAATTACTTTGGTATTAAAACCAGACAGTGTTAGCTTGAGCTTGGCTACAAAACAGTCAGCAGCCTATATTCATATACATAATCAGTTTTCCTGGTTCACTTTTCCTCCTGGTTCCAGCATGGATTTGCTGTCAGCCAGCTGAAGTAAAGGACTGTGTTAATTACCACTGTGTTTTCAAACACAGAGTGACTTTCTAACACATACTCATGAGAAAGAAGAATGAAGTCAACGTGAACCTACAGTCATTAAGGCAGAGTTTTAAAACTGTGCCCCTGAAGCTACAAACTCGTGGAAGGAGAATAAGGTGGAATGCACTGCTTTTGGTTCAAGGCAGTACAAACCCTCTTCCTTTTTCTAAAACCAAAAAAATAATCGTGCCTACTGTCCAGCACCACGCACACAGCATATCAAAACTAGAGCCAAGAGTACAAGTTTTTATCTTGGATGGAGGCATTCGTCATATCCCTGCTTATTGGGTCTGGCTGAGATGGAGCTAGTTTTTCCCAGAGCAGCTCTCACAGTGCTGTGCTGTGTATTGGTAGCTGGAAAGGCGTGGGTAACACACCAGTGCTTTGGCTGCTGCTGAGCAGTGCTCCACATCATCAAAGCTGCCTCTCCAACATTCCCCCTCACCAGGAGGCTGAGGGTGAGCAAGATCAGTGATGGGGACACAGCTAGGATAGCTGCCCCAAACTGACCAAAGCAATATTCCAGACCATACGATGCTTGCTCAGCAATAAAAGCTAAGGGAAAGGAGGAGGAAAGGGGGCATTTGTTATTCATGATGTTTATCTTGCAGAGCAACCACTACTTGTACTGAGGCCCTGCTTCCCGGGAAGTGGCCAGCCATTGCCTGCTGATGGGAAGTAGGGAATAAAATCTTTTGTTCTCCTTTGCTTCCATGCAGAACCTTTGTTTTATTAATTATTATGTGTTTTTCTCACCCTGGTGAGGCTAATTCCTTACTAGTCAAACTCTAGTCTCACATGGAGTTATCTTCTTCAAGGATCGCATTCTTTCTTTTTCTTTCTTCCCAAATGTCTGAATCATAGGCATGAGACGGGATGATTCCTTCTCTGTATCAGGATCACATGCCCCTGATTGTTTCTGAAAATGAAAACAGGCTGAGGCAGCCAGGGAAGATGAAAACTGCCTTTTGGCAAGTGCTTATGTTGGCTTCTTTGGTCAGTTTAGATACAGTGTCATGCCAGTAAGTCTGCTGGGTGAAAATCCCAAATAAGCATGGGGAAAGAACAATCTGTGAGGAAGACAAGACAGATGGACAACCCAGAATACAGGGTGCACAACAGCACAGGGGCAAGTCCAGGATGGACCAGTCTTTGCTACTGCATTCTGCCTGCAACTCAGCTTTTCACTAGGAAAGGGAATGGATGTCTTGATGACAATTTGAGAAGCTATTCACAAAGTTTAAGAGGTGATTCACTAGGAAAAAAGTATTTGTGTATTCACTGCAATCCTATCTAGATTTTCACACATACGCATCAGGCAGGATTCAGGCACGAAAAACCCAAAGGCAGCAATTACAAAGATTATTCATCCAATATAAGAACTCTCATCAGTAACCCACACTGCAATTCCTATTCCTCCAGAGACACAAAAAGCATTCACCAGTAGAAACAGTGCCATTTATCTTTTTTGAAAAGATTACAGTTAGACCTAATCATTATTAATTGGAGTTATTTTATGAGTACTGTCACGAACAACACATTATACGGTGGAAAGGACCCAAGAGTAGTAATTCCTTCCCTCCTGCCTGCTGTAGCACTATGGTTGTTCTCCTCCAGTGGCTTACAGAGAAGGTAGTTAACAACCTTTGACAACAAAGTTGTTGCTCTTCAACAAGTCACTTGAAAGACCTGACAGGAATCTAGGGAGCACACAGCTCTTGCTTCTGGAATAATACTTTAAGGCCAGAAAAGATTAGGAATATACCTTTAGGCTTCTGTACTGATTTTAATCTGAAATATTTTCCAATCACCACACTGTGATAGTCATAATAATTTAAGGGAGAACTCTTACTCATTTTATTAGGATTTTAGTTAGGTGTTTTATTTAGGTATTAGTGTGGGCAAGCTCCAATCATCTCCTTTATATGGCTTTATGTGCTGAGCCACAGTATTTTGTGTCTCATCTACAAAAAACACATTGATATAATGGTCAAGCAACCTTATTATCTTTTTTACGGACTTCTGCCTTTAAAGAGAATTTTAAAAATCAATTCCAATGAAAACCAAATTGTTCCAGGTAAGAAGACAGGTCAAACAGCTGATAAAGTCAGCTAAAAAATCCTCCAGATAAAGATACCTAACCATATCTAAAATTATTGCCTGAAGTATTTGGTTTTGTGAAAATGCTGAAGTCATAATTTTGCTCAATTTGGTATGTGAATTAGTTCAGGTTACAAAGACAAAACATTTGAGAAGACTGAACACCAGACAGCAGGTATAGTTCGTGATCAGTACGGCAGCTGCACAAATGTGCATGGAGGTGTCAACTGCCAGAGCGCCACTCTTCAGGGAAGACTCTTTCCATGCAATCCCATTCATTGTGCTTATTGATAGAGCATGGAAAGGGATAATTGTAGTTAATGGTAATGTAGTTAAAGACACTTGTTTTCCCTCTAGTGCTAGAGATTAAGATCTTTGGACTGCCAGAAGCATTAATCCTGTAACTGTGAAGCTCAATGTCTCGAATTCATGCACTGTTAGGAAGTTAACAGGGGTCGTTCCTAAGTAGTAAAGGTCTAAAAGGGGTTTGAAAGTCTCAAAAGTGTATGTTGTATTTGCTGAAATATGCAAACTACTTCTTCAAGTTCCTGCCTTCCCGCAAGAAGAGTGAGAAAGCGACAGATGTGCTTTCCCTCCATGTTGGCTTCTTCCCAAAGTGCATTAAAGTATTTATGCAGATCTTATGCGACCACTCTGTACGAAAAATAAAAGCTATTTTGAAAAATAAACTTAATTACTAATGGAAGGAACTTAACGGCAGGACTTAATTTAATCCAGGGGTTTCTATGAATTGGTATTTGCCTGCCACTATATATAGGATAAGCTGTGCATTTGCAAATAAGGAGGTAAAATAAAAAATGAAATAACTTCAGTCACTGAGAAGATATAATCAAGATATGGGTTTTGGTAATCCTTGAGCTACTCAATTTACATTTCAAACATTTGCCTCTCAGCATTTTCTGCTCTCTAGTCTCTGACAAAGAATGCCTCATGCTCAGCTAAACTGCCTGGCTGAGAAGTGGAAGATCTGCAGCAGTTTAGCACTGTTAGGACTCAGATCTTGCGAATTCACCCTTTGTCATCTTCCCTGTTCTGATAAATAAAGCAAGGTGATGAGGGAAGGAAAACAAAGCTACTGTGAGACCTTCATTAGAAGCTCACATGGACGCCAGGCCAGAAGTCATGACAGCAGTGCCAAGAACTGAAACCAAAGTCAAAATCCATCCTATAGCTTTTAGTCTAGCTCCCCAGCTAAACATGCTTAGGATCCTAAGCTAAACATGATGAACACAAAACTGCATACAGGAGCAGAGCTGTGGATGCAAAAGCTTGTGAACCACTGCTCAGGAGTGCTGCTCTTTCCATTGATGAGGCATCTGCTTCCTCCGAAAAAAAACGAGAACATTTTCACTGCAACTTCATTCTCTATACCTCAGCGCTCCACATTTTTCCATCACTGTCACTATCTCCTCTCTTTTGATGCACGATATAAACAATCTCTGCTGAGCAACCACTCCTTGAACCAGTGATGCATAACATGGTCACAACCATAGCTTCCAGACATCAAACTCAATATGAAACAACCCTGCTTAAAGTCTATGCTGTAGTTACCATGAGGGCTACAGCTCCTATTTTGTGCGGTTTAGATAATTCTTTGAAAACAATCAAATATAAATAGCAGCCAAACCTAGTAAGAAAGCTGGCTCAACACTCAGGTACTTGGCACTGAATCTCTGCTCCCACTAACAGACCAGTGTGCAGTGTCTAAGGTAGCTGAAAGCCGATGTATGACCATTGAAGAGACCATGCAGACATATCCCCTGTACGGAGTGAAGCAGAGCCCTCTGTAATAAAGCTGCTCAGTTAAAGTAGAAGGAACTTTGCAAATGTTAACAAAAGCCATTACCTAACAATTTGAAATATTTAGAGGCTAATCTGGTAAAATGAGTACAGTAGCAATGCTCACAGGCAGCTGATTTCTGAAAGACATTAAACAGAGTAACATTTTGCCTATCTAAGAAATTAATCCCCCTCCCTGCCGCTGTTAAACACACAAGGGTATACTGTAATATTTACTATTATTCAATGACTTCATGCAAGTCAGCAGTGCTGTGTATGCTATTAACAGGTCTATGTTCAGCAACAGTGAATCAAACCTATATAGCTTCCAAATGCATTCAAAAGAACCAGCTTTTTATTACAGTGCAAATTCATGGTTACTTAGGGTCAACAGCTTGAGAAGAAAATCCTATTAATCTGCATCTGTATTGGCATCGTGAAATATGACAGGAAAAATAATTAGGCAGCTTACTATTTGGAAAGACTGTGTGGGTCCCCAAGGCACTGTAACAGTAAGTAAGATTATCAACTCTTTTGTCATGATGAGACTTGAGCTAAAAAAAGCTGGATCAAGACTGACAGTTTAAACAGGTCATCAATACTTGTGGGAAATCTCAGGGAGAAAGGAAAAAGGAAGAATGCTTTAGAAAAAGTACATTTTGTGATAAGAGGAGACTCACCAAGCTACTAAACACCCTAAAATTAACCTAAGCAGCTTCTCAAGTCTAAACCAGTAATGCATAAGCACAGACAGATCTCCGGGTCTAGGTTCTGCGTAGGCTTCAAGGCACTACATGAAATCAAATGAAACTTAGAAGATGGAAACCAATTTAGCCTAAACATCAGAAATCCAGCTGCTAAAAATAGAACGTCCCAAATAAAATTAACTAATTGAAAATTAAAAAAGAAAAAAGTAAACAGGTATTCCAAATCTTATAATTCCGTTATTACTAGTCTCCAGGGAGAGTAGCTGTAATAACTTTTTTCTTTAAGCAACAGGTTTTTATCGCAGAATCATTAGGGCTTGAAGGGACGGACCTCTGGAGATAATCCAGTCCAACCCCCTGCCAAGGCAGGCCACCCAGAGCAGGTTACACAGGAATGCGTTCAGGCAGGTTTGGAACATCTCCAGAGAGTGAGACTCCGCAACCCCCCTGGACAACCTGTTCCAGTAAAACAGAAAAAAGTTTTTCCTCATACTGAGGTGAAATTTCTTGTGGTTTAGTTTATGACCATTGCTCCTTGTCCTGTTGCTGGGCACCACTGACAACTGTCTGGCACCATTAATGCATATAAATATCTCAAAAGAGATCTCTTGAGATATTTATATGCATTATGAGATCCCCTCTCAGTCTTCTCTTCTCTACACTGAACAGGCCCAGTTCCCTCAATCTCTCCTCATGAGAAAGATGTTCCGAATGCCTGATTGTCCCACTCGACCCTCTCCAGCAGCTCCTTGTCTGTCTTGTACTAAGGAGCCCAGAACTGGACCCAGATGTGGCCTCACCAAGGTCAATAGATATGGAGGATCACCTCCCTCAACCTGCTGCCACACTCCTCCCAGTGCACCACAGGATACTCTTGTCCCTCCTGGGAAGCCTATGCAAGAGCTGGCTCATAGTCAACTTACCATCTACTGATACTCCCAGGTTTTTCTCAGCTGAGCTGCTCTCTAGTAGGTCAGCCCTAACCTGTGCTGGTACTTGGGGTTCTTCCTCCCCAGGTACAGTACCCTACACCTGCCCCTGCT
>NW_009909498.1:17792-31319 GCF_000696875.1 Nestor notabilis
CTGCGAATTGGTCGCTTCAGTTGTATCAGCCACTGCCCCCAGCTTTCTATCATTGGCAAACAAATTTTTGTTGCTTTTTGCTGATCACAACACAGGCGTGCATGCATTTAGGTGTGCACACAGGCACAGAGGAGTACTGTGGAATCATAACCAATATCCTTGCAGTTAAAACAAACAGCTAGAGCTACACACCTTTAATTATTCATGTATACATACAACAAAGTTGTATATAGCTGTCTGAAAGCCAGAGTACTAAAATGTACAGCTGTATCTTCATGTCTTTATTGAATATATAATCATGTCATTTACTAGAAATCCTGCATTTGAGGTTAAGCTAATTCCTCTTTTCAGTTAAAGCCCTGACTTCGTAAGTTTAACGAGGTTTTTTGGAACACAACAAAAAGCCTTACAAATAGCATCAGATTAAGCCTTACGAGGATAGCTGCATGGATTAAAAGAAAGTCTGACACAAATTTTTGTGAAGAGCAAACCAACATCTCAGCTGCCAGTGCTGATGCTTTAAGCACTCATGTTTTTTAACCATTTTAGCATTCATCAGAACATGTAAGGAGAGGAACAATGACAATCTACCCAAGAATTTCATGGAGGGTTAACTAATAAAAGGACAAGATACAACGAGACATTACATTACATTAATTAAAATTATCGGGTTCAGAAAAATATGCAGCACACTTCAATGAAGGGAATGTAAATTACTTAATTTTTCTAAAAGAAGGGCCTAGTTCTCCTGTTAAAGCAAGTCTTAAGAATCCTAGAATGGTTTTGGTTGGAAAGGACCTTAAGATCATCTAGTTCCAACCCCCTGCCATGGGCAGGGACACCTCACACTAGAATATGTTGCCCAAGGCTCTGTCCAACCTGGCCTTGAACACTGCCAGGGACGGGGCAGGCACAGCTTCTCTGGGCAACCTTTGCCAGGGCCTCACCACCCTCACAGCCTTCTTCATAGACCAGTGATTGCCACAATGGTTTGGCAACTCACTGACTGTCAAGATTCATTATGAAGTGACATACAGAACTTTAGCAATTCAAGAAACTGAAGTGATAAAAAAGATGAAAGGAAAACTGAATGAAATCTCAGCACACAGAGTCCAACATCCTACGCAGACAAGCAAGAGTCTCTCAATCCCTCCTAGGAAGATACACTTCTGTATGGTTTTTGACAGATACATTTGCCAAATGTAAATGTTGTGGAAGAAAGCTTTCATTTAGACTCTGGATGCATCACAAGAAAATAAAACCTCAGACAGAACCGCCCAATTGTCAAAATTAGGCTATGTCCCTTTTAATACCTACAGTGCTGGCCAACATTGAAACAGATCTATAGAAATAATATATAGGACCTACATGTCTGCAAAACTGGATATTGGGGGGGTGGGGGGTTGTAATCATTGGGCAGGACACCACCTCCCTTCTCATCCTTCCTCTCTTAAAACACATGAAACACAGAAAACTGAATAATTTCTATAATGCCCACTTGGAGCAGTATATTTATTTTTAAATGCTCTCCTTTCACCAGGAGGAGGCCCCAAGGTATTTAAAGGCATCAGCTTACAAGAACACTCTACTTCAAGTATTTTAACAAAAAGGAAAGCAGAAACCTGTAATCCTGTGGCATGACTCAAGAAGTACCACAGAAAAGAAATGAAATGTCACGTATTCCACCGGAACCTCTCCTAAAGGAGCAAGGCACGTACCAAGCATGGTAGGTAATGTTTTCAAAGCAATCAGCACTGTATCTAAGGGACCTTCAGTAACAACCACTTTCAGAAAACCCAGGCCAACTTCCTTCACTTGGTAGCAGCAACTACTATAGCTAAATTTCCTAAAACTTCTAGCTTTTTATTTTTATTTTTTTTTCAGGTTTAGAAGCTTATTTATTAGTTTATGAGATTAAAGACCATCAGGTAAAACCCAAACGGGATGACTGTCTATTCAAGGTAACTTAGTAGAAATCTTCATTTGAAAGTTGTTTAAAACTGTGATAGCTCATAGGAGTACGAAGAGATAAAAGATGATCTTTACTGATACTTATGTCAGATGGTGATTTCTTTTTTTAGTAACTGAGCAATAATCCAATCCTTGTATGCAATTTAAACTCAGTGACCACTCCTATATAACTATCCTAACAAAGAATATTTGTAATTAATGTGAACTAATGATTTGACCAAGGGCATTACTAAAAATCGCAGAATCTATACGGTTGAAAGGGACCTTTGAAAATCATCTAGTCCAACCCCTCTACCACCTAGAGCAGGCATAAATGTAAATATAGTATTTACATACACGGCCATTGTTTTTTGGACTTTCAATGTTTTCAAACAGGTCATTCTGGCAGCTGGAGATAACTAGAGCATAAAGCTATTCTCCCCATGATTATCTTTCCAATCATTATACTACCTCTTACTTTGTAACACTGTGGAAATGCAGCAGGGTTGAAGAACCAGCTCTATAGTCTGATGAATATACTACATGTGCTGTAATTTGCCATCTTGCTATTAGAATTTGCATGCAAATTTACCCTAACTGAATTAGTGAACCTGTAATAAACATTAGGCATCCCTGTCTTGTCAAAGGCTGACTGAAACCTTGACATTCCTGCCCAATTCTTCCCCAAGATGCACAGATTTTTATCCCAAACCCAACCTAATACCGATTTAAAATACACACATTTTGTTGAAGGAAGTATTTTCAGATTTTTAACGGAAGAGACACCTTGTGTGAAGAACTTTCTTGAAATTTTCTTCTTTAGAAGAGCATCCCAGTCACTTTGGTGGGATATTATCAATAAACTTTGGTTTAAATAAATCATCACGTAATGTCACGAAGAGTAAGCTGGTCTTTTGCTACTTAACACAACACAAACCCTAATTATTAAGGATTTCATTTCCATACAGCTGTGATTAAAAAGAAGGCACAGAAAGTATTCCACTTCACTGTACTAAAGCAGTTAACCACTTAAGAACCTGACCAGAAGAAAATCTGTAACAAAGATGCTTACACAAATAAAGAAACACATGTAAACATTTACAGAAGTAATTTCCATATGGACTGCCTCTGTTGGGAAAAACAAAAGGAAACAATTTTGCATGTAGACTCATTTTTCCTGTGGAGCTTTTATATTCCAGTATTCCCGTGAGTTCCACAGCTAACAGAGCCTTCCTTTGGACAACTGGCATCACCTTGTGAGGGCATTTGGAATTTAGTGACTATTTAGTTTGGGAACAAGACAATCAAATCACTTATCCTCTACTTCAGGCACTAAGACAGACTCCAGACACTTTTGACTGAAATACTAAATATCAGAACATGCATTAAAATGGTGATACCAGTATTTTCCCAAAGTAAAATCACAGAATCACAGACTGGTTTGGGTTGGAAGGGACCTTAAAGCTCAACTAGTTCCAACCCCCTGCCATGGGCAGGGAAGCCTTCTACTAGATCAGGTTGTTCATAAATCATAAGTTTTTTAAAAAAAAAAAAAAAAAGTAAGATACCAAGTCAACATTATCTCTGAAGTATTTCTGGATCATTCTGTGTATCATTCTAGTGCACAGTAATCCTTGGGGATCAGAAAGACAAGCGTATACTGTATGGGCTGCATCAAAAGGAGCATGACCAGAAGGTCAAAGGAAGTGATCCTGCCCCTCTGCTCTGCTCTTGTGAGACCTCACTTGGAGTATTTTGTACAGTTCTGGTGTCCTCAACATAAAAAGGACATGGAGCTGTTGGAGCAAGTCCAGAGGAGGCCACAAGGATGATCAGGAGATGGAGCACCTCCCATACAAAGACAGGGTGAGAAAGTTGAGGCTGTTCAGCCTGGAGAAAAGAAGGTGCATGGAGACCTCAGAGTAGCCTTCCAGTATCTGAAGGTGGCCTACAAGGATGCTGGAGAGGGACTCTTCATCAGGGACTGTAGTGACAGGACAAAGGGTAATGGATTCAAACTTAAACAGAGGAAGTTCAGGTTAGATCTCAGGAAGAAGTTCTTTACTGTGAGGGTGGTGAGGCCCTGGCAGAGGCTGCCCAAAGAAGTGATGAATGCTCCATCCCTGGCAGTGTTCAAGACCCGGTTGGACGGAGCCTTGGGTGACATAGTCTAGTGTGAGGCATCTCTGCCCATGGCAGGGGGTTGGAACTAGATGATCTAAGGTCCTTTCCAACCCTGATCATTCTATGATCCCATGAAAATGCTGCATTTTGAAGCTATGGCGGCATTTGCAGGCTGTGGACCTGCTCCAGCAAAAGTTTGTTCTAGGACAGTAAGTCAACTTCATGGAGGACACCCATACTGCTACTGAAGTACAAGCACACTTTCATTTCCTTTGGAAGCTCCTGAACTGCCAATACTGGAAACCATGGAAACAGTTAGGGGAAACAATACTACGTGTATCTCCACAGTCTTTCCCATGCCTCCACAGCTACTATCAGACACCAGACAGACCGGCTTTAGATGTGACCCAGTGCAGGCACTCCTGCATGTCTCACCTGAGCAAAGGACCTAACACAAAATGGACCACTCCTACCTTCCCATGTTTTGCAACTGTTAGCATATCTCGCTACATGTATTTTCTTGCAGTTTACACCTACTTGGCTATCTTTCTAGTTCTGTGGATTACTTCATCACACTGTTATATGTGGCTATACTTTTTCTTTATAGATGATGAAGCCTGTCTAAATATTTTGATAAGATGACCTTTTCATTCACAAAATGTGAATTAAAATAACGTCTTACAAGTGAATCAAGGTAAAAGGAAACATCTTTTTGCCCTATTATCGTTTCACATTTGATGTTTTGGGAAATGAATCTATTATTTCCTTGTAAGTTTTTCTTTCTATCGTTTTCCTGGGGAAGCCGTAACTACTGTGAAAAGAGCAATTCCATGGGGTTTATTAGGCCTTGATTAGTTTATCATGACAATATACTGCTCACTACGCAGTGAAAACTCCTTGAGCTTATGCAGTCAGGGAGCAAACAGGCTCATGCTTCCTTGCTAAATATCAAACTAAAACTATGCCATTCATTTATCGTGTTTTTACTGAGCATTGTGCTGTGTTAGTGCACAGAACAGCAACAGGCTACAGTAGGTGGAAAAGCCTGCCTCCTCAGAACAAGGAGCCAAGGTAGAGCTTCCCACAGAGCCAGCAGCATGGAAAGTGAGGCTTCTAGCCTTACACCGATGAGTTCAAGATGTTGCCAAAGATTACTGACTTAGTTAGCACACAATTACAGATAAATACTTCCATTTGTACTTAAAGCATGTTTCCTAGGGCATGCCTTTAGTGCAGATGTGAACATGGTGTAGAGACACCCTAACTGACTTTAAGCAAGCTGGTGTGTACATCTCTATTAGTTTAACGGTATCAACATTTAAGCTGCTCTATGACAACAGAAAAACCAAAAAGCAAGCCTAGGCATCTTTGCACTAAGCCACAGGTTACAGTGAAGACACGAAGTCTGTTTCTAGTAGTCACTACAAGTCTGAAAAAAAAGAAAAAGCATTAAGTTTATGTAATTGGTCTCTTATTTCTACCTGTGCGTACGATGCTGCCAACATGCATACACCACCAAATGTAGTGAACTAAAATTTGCCATAACCTAGATAACCATATGCTTCTATAATTAATCAAGACAACATAAGCAGTGAATCAGTGACTTAAAAGAGCACAGAACTGAGAGATTCCAAGTACTGCACCGAGACAGGGTGTTTCCACAGTAATCCACTCCATCTCTATCCACTGGGCTGGGGGCTGGGCTCAAAACCATCTGTATTATTTTCTGAGTGAATGTGGCTTCCCCCTCTATCAATCAGCTATCACAGTAAGTCATGTTACCATTAACTGAAGACAACTATAAATTACCGTCATTTTTGAAAGATCCAAGTTTACAAGTGAATAATGATCCCACATGATTGAAAAGGTTTGTTTTACAAAAAGCAGAGAATGCATATTAACTTAATAGATGACAAACTTGAGGCTTATGATGAGAAACTGCCATTGTCTTTTAATCACAGTCTCACAATAAATGCAAATTAGAGAGTTTGTCCTGTCCCATGGGACCATTTGCAAGATTGTAATTAGCTCAGTGAAAACCCACATAAACTTGGATGGAAGAGAAACTGCAACAGAGAGCTGGAAGCCAGTCTGCAGTCACAAAACCAGACTACTAGCTGCAGTTAAAGCATCTCTTGGAATATTTCTCGTATTTAGCACATCCCCCAACTCCCAAAATATGTATGCTACAGAAGAGAGCTGTGAGCCATTCAGCTGCAAATATGGCTTTAGATCATCAATGCAGCAAGACTGCATAGCCCAATTTTAACATCATGCTAGCATGAACACCATTAATATTAGACTGAGTTTAAATGGATGGAATACAATTAAGTAACTCTCAAGGCCACCTGGTACATAAATGCACAACAAGTAAATTAATCAAAAAGCATTATTTGGGTGATACAATTGCTGATACATGAGTGCTACCTGCTGCTGTGCAGCACAAGTGCAGAAGCTGTATATTTGATTACAATACCAGAACATCTTCAATTTACAAATATCAGGAGCAGAGTGCCATGCTTGGCCCAGTGTGGCCATAATGAGAAGTTGGATGTATTTAAAGGAGACAAACATCTAGAGGACAAACTAAAATTAGAAGCGCATTTCCATGAGCAGTCCATGAGCATACTAACACTCTAGTGAAGCCACTAAAAAAAGAACTTCCAAATTTGGAAGGTGACTGGGAGGAGAGAGGTATCATTAAACCCCTATCAACCGGAAAGAATCCTGCATCAGCAATTCTGCAGGAGTAAAAGAGTCTTCAGTGCAGAAATCTACAAAAAACAGACTGAACTGAGCAATTGCAAGTATAATCCATTACCAGTGATGGAGGTTAGTGGTATTTGCAGGGTAACAACATTCCCTCTGTGCTAGTCTGCAGCACACGAAAAGCCACGAGACCAGCCCAGCTAGCACCCTTTGGTATGACATGGCTTTAACAGATGCTTTCAGGAGCAGAGCAACAGAACAGCTTCACATTGTGATAAAAAAATTGTGACCTTTTAAAGGCAAAGGAGGAGCAAGGAAAACCCTAAAGGACACCTGAAACACTTGCTACAAGACAGGGGATGGTGAGAGGGGCAGCTGTCAACCTGGGTTTGGTCGATTCTGTCCCCTCACCCTCAAGCATGAGGGGAAAATTGGCCGGACTGGCACAAGACATGCAGTGAAGGGCAACACCCCAGCAGAGCTATGGACACGCCAGGCTAAGCCAGCAAACCCGAGTCCTGATGACGACAGACCTGCAGCTATTGAAAAATCATTTTGCTGTGCTAAGTAGTTTAGAAGAGAACTCTTAGGGAAACACAAAGGTAGACAAGAAGCTCTTCAAAATCTAGAAGTGTGCGGTGATGTTTGTGAGATGTACTGGCCAGCAGTCTCGAGCAGGCAGTTGCAGTCATCATTAGATCACCACAGTTACCAGAATATGAGCAAGGAAAGAAGCTGTATTACATATTTTCCTCTTTCCTAACAATCTGTACCTCCACTTCTCGCAAGGTGCATTCGCATAGACAGAGAACAGACCCTGGGTCTATGTTGCTAAAGAAAGGCGAGACATGGACTGATGTTCAGCCAGCCTCCTGTGTCACAGCAGTACAGTTTCACTGTGTTTTGTTCATTATCTACCATGTGAAATTTTGAGTAATTAATCAGATTTTCCATGTTCTGTTCTCAATATATAACATCAGAGATTTTACAAAATCTGTTACTGAATGGGATTACATTGGTAGAGATGCAGAAGATGCATATGAAACACAAAAAGCAAGAAGAAAAGGGATTTCTGCATGAGGTGACACAGACAAGCTCAGTCTATAAAACATACTTCCAAATGCACACCTTGCAACCAATTAAACACTGCATTCCAAAGCGTCAGGCTGTTTACAGCTTTTAGTTAAATTACACTTTCATTAAGAATTTATGTCACAATATTTAAACATGCAATCGGATGTATTCTGAAGAAATGAACGAAATCACTCTAACAGGGATGTGGCTGTATTCATGAATACCTACTTTTCCTTCCAGTATCCAGTTTGCTGATCAGCAGAAAAGATTTTAGAGAACAAAACACTGCAAACACCTGGGTCTTTGCCCTTAAATATTTATTTCTGCAGCATCTTGCCCAGGGAAGCATCCTAAGAGCAGACTAGTGCAATGTTCAGACCTAAAATAATGAGCTCAAAACTAGACCATACCCCGAATTACATCCTATTTTGTGCACTTGAAGTAACCAGTGATATTAACTGTTTATTATATAGCCCAGTCTAAATACTTACTAGGACAGCTTAATGTGTTGCTAGCTATGCTTTCTCTCAGGTTCTCTGCAGCAGACAGCCACCACAATGCCCAAGAGGCTACAGGCGGCCATAATAAGAGAAGGCTGGAACACACTTACTTCCTGGCATCAGTTGCCAGCAGGGAGGCTGTACAGATGACAGAGAGAGTCTTCTGCAAGGTGCAAACGGCAAGACAAGAGGCAACAGACACTTGCTAGAGTATGGAAAATCTCAGCTAAGCAAGAAGACACACCTATTTATTTATTAATTCATTTATACTGACAGGAAGGTGGACACACACTGGAGCAGGGCTCCAGGTGGCTGTGCAACCTCCTTCCCTGGAGATTCTCCAAACCTAGCACAACAGGCCCTGAGTAACCTAATTTACTGGACATGGCTTGAGCAGGGGGTTGGGACTGGATAACCTTCACAGATCCCTTCCAACCCACATGATTCCATGATTTACAATGCTTTTTTTCAGGAAGCAGGGTATGTAAATAAAGCAAGATATCTGGGCAGATGGGAGTAGCCTTGAGGATCACCTCTCCCAATGAGCTTTCTGAGTCTGTTATCATATTCAGAAGAGAAGCAAAGACATTTCTAAGCCCCACAGCATGCTCCCAAAGCACTGCTCCTAATTTACAATTGCTTAAGTCAAAACATGATCCAAGGTCCAAAGTCAGGAGACCTTCATTTCACCTCTTGCTGCTGCCTGCTGAGATCCGCACCTTTCCCCCAAACCCTCACTCAAGCACTTCTTCCTGCCCACCACTCGTGCCACCCATCCTCCTCCTTTCCTTCTCTCAGTTCCCATCTCTGAATTTATCCTTTTCTACACATCAGAGGGAGCTAAAGTCAGAGACAGCAGAGAGGATGGGTGAAGGTGTCAGCTCTGAGGTGGTGCACACAGACAAGCACCTTCTCCTTGGAGAGACCTCTTACAGAAACAAGTGTGTGCTGATTCCTGCCCCCAGCCTCCCTCCTTGCTGGGAAGGGTGACAGCCCACCCTCCTTGCCTTACGATGCCAAACACTCCAAATGGGGAGATTTAGGCTGCTTGGTAAACTTGCTGCCTGAATGACAACGCTCTATTTTCTCTTGGGAAGGAGAACAGGCAAGATAAAAGTATCCCACAGAGCAAGTTCAGTCCACAGCCACAAATGTCAAGGCTGGAAGTGGGTTTATAATGGAAAACACCCAAGACCAATTTTACCACCCATACAGGAGCTGCACTAATGCCATCCAAAAAGGGACACTCATATCAAATATACTGCAACCTTTTTTCAGTTTGGGTTTGGTGTCCTGTCCCATCTCCCAGCTCAAGCAAGAGATTCACAATGTTTTTTTCCAGCTTTTGGGTACCGATCCAGTGCAGAATTCACCTATTAAACTGTCAACAACATCAACAGCAAAGGGAACAAAACTTACAAAATCCCCTAAAAATGTCTGTGCTAGCTTTACTGAAAGAGCAAGCTTACTTTAGCTTAAGTAATAGAGATCTATGTTTTTGGAGGAAAGGGTCCAGAGGAAAATTACGTATTTGTGGTCTAGCTGGGAGTCATGATGTCTATCCGTATGCATAACATGTGGTTGCAAATTCATAATAAACAAAGCTGTCAAACAAACAAACAAAAAAACCAAACCAAAACAAACAAAAAAAACCCCCCATTTTCAAAGATTCATCTTCTGTATGTAAAAAGAGAGCAATTCATCTTCATCTAGCTTATTTATATGATTCCTGAAGTCAGCAGTACAATTACGAAACTCTTCCTTCCAGAAAGCATATATAGGAAGGAAAACAGAACAACGGATCAAAATACAAATGGGAAGTGTGGCAGTCACCCTAGTACTCACCCACACAAGCAGGTTCTTCAAGAGAGATGTTTAAATTCCACTTCCCATTTCTGTGGATTACTCTGTTTTATATTTAAAATGACTGGCTACACAAGCACCACTGATTTACAGAAAGATAAAATGTTTAGAAGAATCTGGACACACTATGAGAAGAATATTCAAGCATTTAAGAAAAGGAAAAAGTATAAACTCAGCCATAAGCAGGCAAGGAAAGACCTTCAAAGTCTGGTTCATACTTGATTTGTGCTTTTTCATTTCCTATTTCGATGAAATTATGCATATGGTTTGAGGCAAAAAATTAAAAAAATTTGTGTCAAAACTTAGTGAAACCTCATTTCCTTGGTATATTATGGATGTTTCTACAGTTATTGGGGATATTACAACCAGCAGCATTCCACTTGAGCTAAAATAATCCTGTCCTCCCTTAAGAGGAAAGAGAATTAACCAAGTGTGGCAAAGAACAGTATCATTGTATCTACTAAAAGACAGTCATGCTAAACAGTAACCCAGAAGAGGAAAGCCTAAAGATCCAATGCCACTCTTACCAGAATAAAGGGATTATGTTGTAACTGAAACAAAAAAGCCTTAACACCTCATAAAGCTGCCTTCACACTTCTGTGCTTTCACACTCCGACAGACTGCATTATCTGACGCTTCATATGTCACACATTGAAAATCACTGACATACTGGTTCTCACTAAACAACTTACAGTCTTTTAACTACTGTGGTTTTATTGATATTCCGCTCACTTTTAGGGCCACCAACAGCTCTACATAAAGCTCTGCCCCACCAAATCTTTACAACATTGGAAGTGAAAAATTTCAGTCTTTTAATCTAAACATCAACCAGCCACTCACAATTTCACCAGTTAAAAGAAATAAAACGCATATAGTAACAACAACTGCTGAGAATGAGAAAGACTGCAGGAAAGCCAGTTGCAGCAAAACCCATGATGCCCTCCGTGTGTATTCTTGCCTGGTTCAGTCTTGTTACAGTACATTTAATTTCACAAATAGCTACTGCAAAAATAGCTTCTGTGTTCTGTTGTTGCACTTCACTGTTCAGCTACATGCTGTAGCCACAGCTGAGTTTAAACACTGAATCTATTACTTTATATTACTCACTAAATTGGCTTTTACATTAAATATGAAATCATGTTCTATCAATGGTTTATTTGGTTTCTCGATATTTTAACTCTCTCAAGGACTATGGTTCACCTTATTCATCATGGAAATGACAAATCTAATTAATTCAACAGAATGGATGAGATTTAAAATTATTGAAATCATCAGATCATCTAAGCAATAAAAGTAATTAAAGGAAGCAAGATCCTCTAAATGGATCAGTCCCACAGATAGATTTCCTGTTCCTCTAAGGGGTAAAGTGCATGAATATTTTAAATATTTATACACGTAAGTTTTACATATATATAAATATATATATATGCATAGATACACTTAATATATTCCTGAGGACCATGTTTATTGATCATAAATTTATGTATTTGTTTCATTTCCACTGCATCAGGAAAGAATTACACTATTACCTTTTAAGTCTGTATTAATACATTTTTGACGTGAAGTGCGAAACCTGACATTAAGCTCAGAAAAAATACTATGCTAAAGAACTACATCCACTAAACCTAAACAGGCCTGATTTCTATTCCATGTCTGGTTTCTACAGCAACTTAACTAACGCCAGCTGAGCTACTCCTGACTCTGCCACAGTAAGTCAGATGGAATTCAGAATTTAGTAAAAATCCATAGTTGCTGTATATTAACAGCATTTCTCTTTAGATTTATGTGAATTTCTGTGATGTCCCATGCACAAACTTGGTGAATACGAAACATGAAGGACAAGGAAAACTCATTTATCTTTAATTACCCTCTGTCCAAAAAGGACAAGAAGTTAAGAAATTTCTCATTTTTCCTCCCACATGAAGGAGTTAACAACTTCTATGCTCGTGTTTTGTGGGGAGAGATGAGAAAACCCCAAAATGCAGCCTTGTCTTCCTCTCCTTCAACCAAAGGGCTATGCTCCTGAATAAGCAAGCTGAACACAGGCATGAAGAGTTTGATAAGGAGCAGTGCCAAGTCTGGGTGCTATCAATTTCCTCAGCAGTTTAGGAGAAATTCCCAGCTCAAAGTACAGAAACCAGAGCAGACTGCAAACAGAAACCAACACATTTATGAAATCAGTTTAGTGATCTGTCTTGTTTTCTGGTGTCCCAGACCATCCTGCATCTAGCCTGCCTCCTGACCTGCTGCAAAGCCACCTTTCCTTGGTAAGATGCTGCTCCATACGCCCATATGCTGGTCCAGCTATAGTTCTTCATGGAAGAAAGACTTCTCTGCCTTCCAAAGCATGGTAATTCATGCTAGTTGGCAATGCCACAGCTCCAGCTCACCGAGGCCACAGAAGCAGATCCACACGCAACTGGCTCAAGACTATTAGAGCTGACATGGCGCTGTTTCTGCTTGGCACTCCTACTTACCTCTAAATATCCTTAGAATGCCATTTAGGGACAACCTGTCCTGTTGCCAAAAGGACTTCATTTATCACCTGAAGGGCTGCCACATGTCAGTAAAATCTACTGTGGCCTTTTGGGAAGGTATGAAGATTCATCACAGTCAGACTTGAGCCTGATGTAGTTGGGTAATGGATCCTGTCTGCTTGCCATATCCTATATACCATCTTAAAGCAAAGGGAGGAGGTGGCAGCAGGCAGGGAACAATGCACTGTAATGAAGCCAGACATGTTAGCACTGCCATGTGAAAACCAGGACGTTCTGGTTAATTACCTGATCTTACTACACTGCACTACTGGGGGTTTTTTTGACTATTTTGCTGTGTACAGGTTTTGCCAAGTGTCAATATAGAATCAACAGAAGCCCTTCCAGTAGCTACAGAGAGAGACAGTCTAACTCTGATTCAGAAAAACACTACCCAAACTCAGCAAAACCCCTGCAAAAGCAAACTCAACCTGGCAAACCCCAACATTTTTACCAGGTTTGAATCAGCAGTTTTTCAGATTGGGTCAGAACTGCAACATCAGGCTAATGCAGTTTTTATCATCTGTTGGAACCACATAAACCAAAATTAGCAAAGGAGACTCTAAATCACAACTGACAGTAATAAGATGGTGCAATAGTGTTACACCATCAAAAATACTTAGATTGTTAGACTAGAAATCAGAGTGCTAAAATACAACTTTACCTAATGTTGAAAGAGGACTGAGAAATCAAAGTTTACCAAGAGAAGATAAAGGCAAGATAACAGGACAATGACAGTGGATTTCTTGGTGAGGAGACGATTATTTTCCCTA
>NW_009909498.1:31350-55917 GCF_000696875.1 Nestor notabilis
TTCCTTCCAAATTTCTAAATTAAAAAATTGTAAGCACTAGTACATGTAAAAGCTGTAAAAGTAACAGTTACACAAGATGACAAATCCCTTGTGGGTATTGGTTCAGCAAAGGAGGTAAGCTTTTAATATAGCTGGATGTGTAATCTCATAAAGGAAAAGCACTAGGCTCTCCAAACACTAAGGCTTAACCTTCATTTACATCTTTCATTTAAAACTCTATTATGTTAGCAAACTGTAATAAGTAAAAAAGAAAACCTATGCACACTAATGTTGTTATAGTCATCTAAGATGAGATGATAAGAATGGTTAAGTATCTGAAAAATACAGCAATGCTGAAAATCAGACTAATATACAAAGTACTGCAGCCCAGCACAAGCTGTTGGAGCTCTGCTACTGCAGGAACTGGAGCTATGCTTGCCTAGAAATTTCCTACCACAGTGTAACAGAAGAAGCTCTCCAGATTACTAAAAGAAATGCTGGAAAAGGAGAAAACATCAGTATTGCCAAAGGCCTGAAAGCTCGGCTAATGGATTCTGCATAATTTTAATTCTCACACAGAATTCTGCAGAGCTCACTTTCTACTACAATTACTTTGATAAAAGGAAGTAAGGTGAGAAGAGGCAGAAATCACAAACATAAGCAGTGACTATTGCTAAGGAATAACTAGGTGAAGAGGATGAGGGAGTCCTCTATTTTTTAAACAAACTTTCTGATATACATTATTTCAGTGGGAAATGGAGATCTGAAAAAGGAGAACAGGAAATAGTATTTCTAGCACACTTCCCTTTTAAGCATTTTTCCTACAGCATTCACTAGGCATTTTAACTAGGTAACTGCATAGAGAAGAAGAAATAGTGGATTTCTTCAATCAAAAAAATTAATAAAATGAAGAGATGCTGAAAAACTAAGTTAGTTATATGCAAAGCAGTGTCTGGACAGAGATATTCAGCTTTCACAAATATCCTGGAGCTCTACTTGTACATAAATTGAAAACATCTTCTTCCAGGAAGATTTCCATGACACTTCTATGTTGGATATAAACATAACCAGTAAGGACTGTCCAGCTTCCTAAGCACCACAGAAACAGAATCACAACCTTTCAGTCTTTCTTCAGTGATACCCAGCTTTAAAAAATAACGGCCTGTACTTAGTTCTGAATACCAGGAGTATTACATACCTTCAGTAAGAGACAGTTCTTACCATAAAGCTTGAAAAAAAAAATAAGAATTCCACACTTCAAGTCAGAAAGCATCATACCTGTAAGTTATTCTCATACTTTTCTATGAGAATAGGAAACGTAGGAAAATAGGAAAAATAGGAAACACCCTAACTCCTGAGTTTAATTTCGTCACTATAGTCATGTTTCTTTTTGCCTTTTTCATGATTAATAATGTTTTCTGGTTACCTTGGCAGACCTCCCTAAATGACCCCCTTTACCTAGATCACAATTATTGCCATATGGATGTGAAAGCCCAGCACAGCACTCTACAAGTGACTGCTGTTGGCAGATACAAAATAAATACTATTTTCCTCTTCCTGACCGTTACTTCCATGAATCTGAGAATGGTATTTCCCCTGAGTGTTTCAGCATCTCAACAATTTCTGCTCTGATAGTTATTTCCTGTCACCACAGGCTTTTCAAAGTCACTCTTTTCCAAGATGCAGTCACGCCTCTCTTAAGACTGACACACTTTCTGTGTTCTTGGAAACACGACCTCACATCTATTGGCTGTAGGGCTCATAAACTGGTAACACTTTGATTCTTTTTTTCTTTACACTGGTTGACGAAAATATTGAATAAGAACTCTGTCCCAGATAATCCCATCATATGAGAACATCTTACATTTTTATTATGGTTATCTGACTTCCTAATCTCCTTAAAAAATACTGTAATACAGCAGTAGAACAAACGCCTTAGAGAAGGCAGCTCACAGCAGTAGCTAGATTCATGACTTCATTAAAAGGGGGTTGGAACCAGATGATCTTTAACTTTCAACCCAAACCATTCTGTGATTCTATGATTTCAAGTGTACTTGGCAAGATTTGTTAAAAAAAAAAAAAAAAAAAAAGATAAAAAATTGCTGCATCTAAAAAGCATTTTTCAAATAACTGTATGCTCCTACAGGCTTAGCTATGCATAAATACATGTATCCATACCAACCATACCAAGCAACAACATCTGTGTATCAAAATGAATTAGCACAGATTTCTTCAATTTGTAAGGATTTGGAAGTGCCAGATAGCAGGATTTTGGTGTAGTCAGCTTCCCTTCCTGACACTTGTCTAGTGAGAATCATCATCAGGGATTTAAGCTTTCATACATGAATTCAGAACTTGGTATCTTACTCTAGTTCAAAATCATTCTTTCAGTAGAAATGCTTAATAAAAATTATGCTTCCTCCACACATACTTGAATATTTCACTTGTGAACATTTGGTAGGTATGTTGATTCCTGAAATAATAATCTGGTATCATAAATACTTGCAAAAAGGCAGCAGAAAATATGTTTGTTTTGTCTGTTGTTTGTGTTTAATGTTTCACAGTGACTACCTGGGGAGACTCAATAACTTCAATGAAAGTATTTTCAGATGTGTCTCCTTAATTTCCAAATTTCACAGTTTCTTTCCTTTAGAAAGAAAGCATTCTGATTTAGCCTTCTATTTCCACCCATCTGCTGTGCTTTTCCGGATCTTTTGTTCAAATTCTAAATTAAAAAAAACCAACAAACCAACAACATTAAAACACTCACGTCCATTTTAAGACTGCCAGTACCAGAGTAACTTCTGGTATTTAGTAGTATTCTGGTAGTTTACTATGTATGAGAACAGCCTAAAATCTAAAGCCTTTTGTAAATGTCATCCTAAGATTTCCTAACCGCATAATGGTACTCATTAAATAAAACCATCACTAAATCGGATAGGAAATGGATATAAAAATGGTATTGCTGGGTTGCTAAAATAGGTATGTTGACCGTTAAGAAGTTTAGTCCTGTATTCTTTCTCATCCTGATGAAGTAACTAAATACTAAGTATTTTCCTAGTTAGGTAATAATTGGGCACCTACCTTAGAAATACAAAAGCAGTGATCTACAAAAGCTTTTCTCTGGAAAGATAATTGGAAAATTAGCTTCAGTTCTAGCAGTGGTTTAGATTATTTTCTTTAAAAGTCCATTTCTTTAAAGAAAAAAAATAACCTTGCTCTTTTGAAAACTACAATGTGCTTGCTCACAGGCTGAAATCTAAAAATGTGATTCACCTCAGCTGTGCTGCATTACTCTGACTGGAGGGAAAGTATAAAGAAGGTAACTAAAAAGGGGGTTTTCACCCTGAAGTATATGGTATAGTCTTAAGACTTGAGAAATAGTTAACCAAAGAGACTACATAACACTCTGAAAGAGAGTCCTATTATTTGTGTACTACTTTAGAAATAGAGTTACCCTGAAACTGACTCCTCTGCACTAAGTCACTTTTAGAAAGGAGATTTACTCCAGCTACCTAGGAGGAATAAAGAAGAATAAGCCTGAAAGAGAAAGGATTACTGAATTCTAACTTCAGAAATCTCCCGCCCTGTAATGAGGATGCAATTCAAAATACAAGTAACCAAAAAGAACTACACTGGAGGAAAATAAGGAAAAGAAAGAAAGCCACTGACATCTTTGAGAAACTGCCCATCCAACTAAACTAGATCTCTGCTCTTCTACAGAGATCACATTTGAAAAAATACTTTTAATAATTTTTAGTTCATTTTCTTAAATTATACACACTCTGCGTTTAACATGACAATTTCCTTTTCAAAAGATCCTTTATTTTCTGGACTATTAGAAATTAACCCAAGGCAATAAATTCAGGAAAAATACAGATGAAGAAAACAAAATGAATTTTATATCCATGGACTTGCTAATATGTTTAAACATGCATACTTTCTGTCATACATGCAGTACAAGTAGAACTTGTTTACTTTACTATTTTGAGACACATAAAATACAGTATAACCTCTGCAGTTATGGTTGATTTTCCATACTCTGGGGTACACTTCCTTTTTCACTCTTAGTGTCTTCTACTGTGATACAGTATTAATACCCACTAGAGATGGCATTTTAAAAAGAGATGTGATAGTGACCCAAGAGTAAGAGACTCAGAGGAGTACAGACAGTGTGCACTTAGAATGATTTTAGGGTTAACATTTAGCTAGCTGAAGGCATGGCTGCAGGAGAAGGGGTGAAAGCAAACCATTGCCAGGGTTGGGTTGCAGCCCTAGGGAAAGGGAGAGGGTAGGCCTCAGATAGCTCCACTGAGGTGGAGGCTGGACACGCAGCCCAACATGTAAACATGAACCTCTTCAGCTCAGCAGCTTACATGATAGAGGACTCCAGAGGCCTGAAATAATTACTGTATATAGCAATTACGTGTCCTTCTTCTTCAGAGTACATTTATGATCTTTCTCCAAGAGAGAAAGCGGATACAAAGTGGCCTTCATTCAAGCAATTATGCAGACAAGGAACTATTGTAACCACTCTAATTGGAAGAGGTTTTTTTCAGGCAGATACACAGACAGGGCTGGCAGAACAGCTGACAGGAGAAACTGAACGACGACAGAATATAATGCCTGCTGCCAAACTCTTGTCTTGGAATTATCCAAGTCATGAAAATCTCTCAGACAGATCTAGAACACAGCATCTTTTCTGAAACAGGCAAAGAGTAATTTATCTGCAGTCCTTTGTGCACCTTGGCGCAGGTAGCGATGCACGGAATTGTGCTGATTTACAGATCCCTACCTGCCTATCACCAAAACTGTCACTGACTGTTGCATTTCAAGTTATACATCCACAAATATAAACACTCTACATGGAACAGCTGGCCTGCCACGAGGACCTGGACTACATCCTAATATTGGTCCAAGCAACTCAACAAACATGTGTTCACATGAAATTAATTTAGGCGTTTGTTTCAACTGAATTCTTTTGCACACTTCAGCTCTTCAACTATTTATTATGATTTTTTTATTTGTCTTCCCTGGCTTGCTCAAACTCACAAACATACTCTAGTTACAGCAAGGTACAGGTAAATGATTCTAGAGTCAAGGCTAGCACCATATGTGTAACCATTGCTTTCCATACCTGCAGAAAAGCTGCACCTCCTCCCCTCAACAAGCTGTACATTCCCTTGTCTTGCATTACTTTACAATGCAAACATTTTGGTTGGGATAAAATAACACAGATACCAGTAGTCTTCCTCTTTAGCCAAATTTGCATGTGAAACCTCTACGCTTTTGAGACTGTGTAAGAGAACTTTTTCAGAGAGTGGACTTTTCATTTTGAATTGTGGTACATTTGTTTTCTATTTATGGTTATTATTAAGAGGAAGGAGCTGCTTCTTTCCCAGGCACAGAACAATTATAGTAGTCTAAAAATGTCACAAAGACCAATATTTGTTAGCTGAAAATGAAAAGGAGAAAAACTAACCAGAAGGAAGAGCAAGAAGGTTGCCAAATGCTTTTGGTTTACCAAGCGTATGTGTTTATTAAAACACTCCGTGAGATTACTACTTTTTCTGACAACGACTTTTAAGAACATGTACAGGGATAGAGGAAGAAGACGGGCAGGAAAATCCTACCCTTCCAAAAAGTCTCAGGTACAGGGAATATTCTTGTGAGAGATACTCTTGGCATTATAATTCAGTGGCTGAGAAAACCAGATATAACTCCCTAAAGATCCAGGTACTTCTCTGTTTCTAGTTGTCTCTAAAGCAAGGAAAGCTTTCCATGAATGCTCAAGTAGAAAACATATAGTTCTGGAAATAAAAGGAGCAGACTTTTCAGCATCTACCTCTCTTTTCTACAGAAGAACAGAATCTCAAACACAAAAGAAACCAGGATAAAATAAGCATCTCACCAAAAACAACACTAACTGTCAACACTGGTCTGTCTCAATTTGCAACATATGCTGTTACATGAAATTCTTCTGCAGGTCTGAAAAAGTCACGAGCAGTTCTGCAAATAACTCCTCCTACACACTGCTCAAAAAAGCCCCAAACACCTGGCATAGAGAGTTCATTGATGGCAGAGCAATAGCTCAAAGAAGGTGAGAACAGTACATGCTGCTTTAGGTGATCTTCTGGGATATTACATGGCATAGCAGAATTAGACAGGAGCACCACAATATAAAGGAGTATTATCTAGTCTTGCCTGGAAATATTTCCACTTCACTCCTCTGAGTTATTTGTGTTTGTTAATTTGCATTTTCCCTGAATTTTCTAAACTGGTATCTATTGCATAAAGCGATTAAATGTTCCTACCAATATTAGGATGCTTCAAGAGGCGACAGATTCTAGCTTCTCTTTCCAGTTTCTGGTGATCTGCAACAAAACAAAGCAATAGAGTCGCTTTTAGTACAAAGATTAACATAGTTCAATGTATTTGCTTTTCAGAAGCACAAAAAAACCCCCAACCAAACACCATCGTTTGATGTGAACTTTAACAAATACCTCCTTTAATTAGATCCATTAAGATTTAACATTCAAACAATCTGTAATATTGAATTAGGCTATGGCATCCAACCACTTTGATGGACTACCACAGGCAGTTCCATTAGAAAGCTGCCAATTTACTGGAGAGAACAGGAAATAAATAGGCATGCCACAACCTGTAATTATCAGGCAATAAACCACATTACAACATGAATCAAAGTAAGGACAACCTGCACCTCTGGCATTGCCTCAAATCCCACCTGCTAACTGCTTTAATGATACCTAGTGCAACAGGTATACAGTTCAACATGAGGTAGCTGACCTGACAAGGGCCAACACTCCTCCCGCTGCCATAGGATGCTACAGCAACTTCTAATAACTAATGACCAGCAGTTATTATTTTCCCAGCAGGGCTCATTACTCTCTCAGGATGATTATTCATTAACCTGAAGATACCCTGCACACATAGGTCCTGGTGTACCATCTGTTGGTGCTCCTCTCCTGGCCATTTGATTTTTTTTTAACCTTTGGGTACAGCAGCAGGCTGTAGGTCTGAACCTGTATACCAGAGAGCCTTAATGACACTTCTGGAGATAGAATACCACCTGCATCAAGCTCCAGTTTAATTAAGCTACTTGTGGGTTCATTTTTTTTTCCCATGTAACACGCTTGTACGTTTGCTCCAAACACCACCATTTATAGCACTACTGCATTTTGGTTAACATTAAGTAATACAGTACTTGTTTTATATAATACACATGAGAGTGTTCAAGGGTTTCATAAATTACTTATACTGAAAATACCTGAAAGTCTTCAGGTGTGTTAAAACATCTAGTGTCAGGCAGTATCAAACACACACAGGTAACTTAGGCAACAAAATACGTTATTTGGAGATGATAAAAATAGCCAGCTACTGCCTCATGTAATGCTGTAACTCCAACAGACTTCTACTGCATATATCCTCCCTTTCTGCAGCATAATTTCACTGGCTGATACGAATAAAGCTTTTGTCAAGAGGCAAAAAAGCACCACAGATTCAATCTTAAAATATTAGCTAAAATAAATCTTCAAAATTAGAAGATAAATAAATTGTAAAATGTTCTTGCAGATGAGGCTCTTTTAACTAGCTCCAATTTGATATTCAAGGATATTGTAATAACCAATCCTTCATAAGGACTCACACTTAAAACATCACACAGGTAAATTGGGCTGTGGTATTTATCTCTGCAATCCTAATTAACCTAACAGCTAAAAGGGGAAATTCTTAACTGTCTTTCCAACCCATAAAAATAGTAGTCCGCACAGTAAGCTTTGAGTGGAATAACCAGTATTTAGAGAATACAAGAAGTTTAATCTACAAAAGAATATCAGACATCAAAATATGACAGCAAGAATGAAGAAATTACCTGGTTTTGTAATATAACTCCTACAGATCTATTATGGTAACTGTTCTCTCTCATAATACCATCAGTGTAATTAGGTTATCTTTCCAAGCCAGTAAATCATAGAGAGATCCTCTGACAACCGGTTTAACATCAGAGTCTCTTAGACAAAAGTCAGAATGGGGCTTAAGAGAAAACACACTGTAGACACCCCCTTCCTGAGTGCCTGAATACAGTAATGTGGTCCTGGCATCCTCCTTTTAGCTAGCACTTGACTCCACAAATTGCCTCAGCAAGGAGTGCTTTCATGTGGGGAGCCCTCATGCTCCCTTTCAAGCTGACCACAATCCAGAAACTTCTCCTTCCCAAATCAGCCAAGAGAGGACAGGCAGATTTGCAGCCACATTTAAGCGCAGGCAGTTACCAGGCTCTGTGGAAAGTTCACTTCCAGCTCTGCTCTTCCCAATCCAGCACTGGGTGATACTCCTTTCAGAGAATTTAATCTAAACATAGATCAGCACAGTCACCCTAAAAGTGGGAAAACTAAGTTCTAGGCAGATGGCTGTGTCAGCACAAGGGAGACAGAGCAGCACAGCACAACATGGGTGGCATCAACAGCCCCTGCATAAAACACCTGAGCTGTGCTGGGAGCCACGACCACAACCAAGGCATCTTCCCACGAAGATTACTTCTGTATCCCGGTTGTTCTAGTAGCAATTACTATTGACTGAAATGGGATTGTTTACTAACATTGATTACCAAGGCTTGAACTGGGATCTTGATGCTGCTCTCCGACCACTGGCTGCGTTCATCAGCAGCTAGCCAGCTTCTGCTGCCTGTCTGCACAGTGCACTGAACAATCCAACTGCAGACACAACCTCCCAAGTGTGAGAATGATAGAAGTAAAATGACAAATAGCAACAATTCCAATCCTCTGGGATACTTCAGTTCTTATAGAAGCAATGATGGCTAGAGGAATATATCAGATTAACACACTCAGTAAGATGACACTTGACTCCTGTGTTCAAAAGTGCATGGTAATAAACGGATAAGCAGGGCAGCAAAATCTTAGCCTTCTCCTACAGAAGATGTCTCAGGTTTAGCATGCAGCCTTACACCAGAGAGACACTTGTCAGACAGCTCCTTAAAGCCAACCTGATACCAGTCTGGGTGAAGAGAGGCAGACTGACCTATTCTACGTATATTTGGAAAGCAAAATCTGGAAAGCAAACTCTAAAATCACAGCAAATAGTGACAGAAGAGATATATTAAGTCTCCAGCTCTCCTGACAGACCTCGACAACTTAATATCAAGTAACAGTCCTCAACTAATGAGTATTATTTTATTGGTAGTTCACACATCCAACTGTTTTGGGCACAATGAGTATAGACTTAAGCACAATTAATGACGTTAACAGAAGTCACGGACACACAGCAATGAATCTGAATGCAAGAAGTACTGTAAAAATTATAGTTGTTTAACTACTGCAATGCATTTTAGATCAGGACAATGTCAAGAAATAGGGGAGGGACACATTGTCTTTATCCACTAGATTTTGTGTGTTAAAACCAAGCAAATCTGTATTTGTGACGAAAGTACTACCATGCAGCTCCAGTAGAAGGGACACTAGGAGAGGCGTGCCAAAGTCCTGTTCCAAGAGGAACAGAATACCAGGTTTCACACATAAACTGGCTGGTGACTCACCAACACAGACGTGAAGTGTAAAGGGAAACACCAAAAAAAGCATGAAAACAAGCAGAAACTGTAACTGGATTGCTTACAGCCATCTTTTTTTGCAGAAAACATGAGCAGCTTTTGCGTAGGGCCTTCTCATGAATCAAGATGGAATCTAAATCAAAGATCCACTGACTGCAAGAATAAAAAGGCAGCCAAATTGTATTTGGTATGAATGTTAAAGAAATATCAAAATAACCTGGACACAGCTGACAATAATACTTAAAGGTTATAAGAACAAAAACAGGAAATATGAGGGCATTGATAGAGAAATATACGAGGTAGAGCTAAATATAAAGCACCTTATTTACTTTTACATTCTCTGAAATTAAAGGAGATTTCCAAAGTTGAATAATGATAAAGGAGGCATGGATTAAGTAGCAGAGATTAAGGCAAATGGGGAGTTCTGCTGCTTTAGCAATTCCCTCTATAAAGGGGAAAACCAGCCACAATGCAAAATGTCAGCCTCTACAGGCAGAGGCTGCAAAGAAAGGGCTGTATAAGAAAAATAAATACAGAAACATACAACAAATGCACTTGCTCAGAAAAATCCACGTACTTGGTTTCCACATTGCAAATCTAATGTAATATGTTGACAAGAAAAACACATCAATTTACTAGAAAAATAAGCACTATCCTGCAAACCGTTTGAAATAACTGAGCCAAAGTACAACTTCTGAAGGCAAGTAACATGCAGCCGAAGCATACTTAAATATCAGCTCATTAGAAGGGAGCTCTTCCGGACATTTTCCCCTCTGTTAGGGATGCTATTCTCGTCTATTTTTCATATAAACAGAACTCATAAAAAGCTAGCAGTTTTCATTCAAACCATGCCAATGATGACTGAATTATTTAATACGGTATTATTTGCTAAGTTTCTAAGACTTTCTGAAGCCCACACAGATGTACAGCATAACTCACTTTGTTTTCTGTACAATAACTGTACTCTTTTAAATAAAGTAGGTGAACATTAAATTCCAAGATTTACTATCATAAGACCTCAATAAACATCACACATTGCCCAGACTTAACTTTGGAAAATACAGCTGTTTGGGTTGTAAGAAATATGCTACAATTGAAATAAAGTGTTCTAATCCTTAAGTAAAATTATCCGCATCATGAAGTTAGTTCTGAAAACACTAAGGAAGGAACAAGTTTAGAAAAAGTTGTTTTGGATTACAACTCTCAGAATCAACAATATAGCATCACAGAATCCTAGAATGGTTTGGGTTGGAAAGAAACTTAAGATCATCCAATTCCAACCCCCTGCCATGGGCAGGGATGCCTCACACTAGACCATGTCACCCAAGGTTCCATCCAGCCTGGCCCTGAACCCAGGGATGGAGCATTTACCACTTCTTTGGGGAACCTGTGCCAGTGCCTCACCACTCTCACAGTGAAGAAGTTCTGCCTTATATCCAACCTGAACTTCAGATGTTAAGAAATTTAACAAGCTATTAAGCATCAGTTGATAAGGAAATCAAACACAATCCTTACTGCAAAGCAGACAGTTAGACATGTATGTTTAAACAGCTATAACAACAGTTTCAAAATATAAAAAGCAAACTCCATGTTTCAAATAGTTACCACTTCAAGCCTGCAAAACACTTTTTAAATATGGAGGGGGGAAAAAAAATCAATTAAGTAAACTTCATTAATTTTTCTATAATTTGTACTTCCCAATACTCCCATGAGAATTCTCTGTAAGGCCTCAAAGCCTATACCACTTGCATGAGAAAATTTGTCAGCTTAACCCTCTTCTGTGTTTACTGTGTTGATCTTTTTTTTAAGTAATTCCACATTTCATTAGTTCAAAATATGAAACAAAAATGTTTTCCAAATCTGCAAGATGAGCATAAAGTTCTATAAACGCAAACTCTTCCAGAGGTTCTAAGTCAAGATTTTTAACTTCAGTTGCAGCAAGTTTGAAACACAAGCACAGACATCTACAGTTACAGCATGAAACTTAATCATGAGTTGACCGATTACCATATTACCCACAGCACACGGGAAAACAGGTTGAAACACAAACTAAACTAATCTTGGTTTAGAAGAAAGATGGAAATACAGTCAGTGTCTCGGGGAGGGAGGGAATATCAAGAGACTACTGGTCATTTGGCATGTCTGTCTCTGGTGTACCACCAGCACTACTTTAAAAGGCTCTTAGGATTAGCCAGCGTAGCTAGAAACCCAGGTGTCACAGAGTCTTCTACGAAGTTCCAAATACATCCTACATGGACTCTTCAGGAATAACACAGATGTCATGAACCACTTCATCTCAGATCTTGAATATAGATATTGAAATTGCTTTGCTATTAATTGCTATACCACAGCTTCTGAAGCGACACCATATATATTTAATTTCTTACACACTAAACATTCTCATTTAACTGTTACCACAGGACACTTAAGGGTACTCTGAAACCCCAGTGCTGGCAGGTACCACTTGGGTAAGGCAATCTGGAGTACTAACCCATACAATGCACAGTGAATGTTCCTCCTGTGCCAGACAGTAAATTAAACAAGGTGAAAAAAACAGACAAGTAAACATGACTTCACAATTTACTAGGTGAAATAAACTCTTCAGTGACAGAGCATAAACTGGATGACTAGATGTAGTGCTCTCATTTAACAGAAAACAACTTAGCGAGTCTAAATCTGCAAGATTCTGTCAGCCCTGGGTTCCCACTGATGTCACAGATTTTAGCATCAACTGCATAAAAAATAAAGGTTGTCTGCACATGTTCATGTGCTCAAGTTCTTTGAAATGAAACCCACTGTAACTGAACAACATACTTATTCAGCCACATAAATTCTTCTTGCGTGCTGAACTGCATATTGCTACCTCTGATGCTTCACCTAGTACATTTACATTTCCCTCAAATTAATAAATTAATACCATTTCTTAGAGACAAAGCTTCACACTGCAAGGCCTGCCAATACTGCAAGGTTGTTCCCAGTGGAACAACGCTACTCACATTTTCAGCTCACGTGTCAAGGCAAGAACATGCCCAGTGTATCATATGCCCACAGTACTCGGTCAGAGGTAGCTGTGCCTGTGAAGACTGTTTCAGACTGTGCCATAAAACAAGAGGGTCATTCACAAAATGATCACATTCTAGTAAAAAGATAAACAGCACACCATGATGGCATTGGGTTAACAGTCAGCTCTCATAGAGCCATGATAGTGTGCTCTAATAACAAATACTAAAGCTGAACATTTTCACGTATGAAGTTAGGCTAAACTGTTATTGCATGATCTAAGAATAACTGTATTGATTTAAAAAGCACACCTCATTTTTGTAAATCACAATAAAACCACCTTACTCAGGATATGCTGCAGGATGCATTATAAGAAGGTGGCATCACTGAATCATCATTATGGTCATTACTGATTGCATTGTAATATTCCCAGATTTTCACCCCAAACTGAACCAGTATATTGACTGGTGCCAATTAGCTGGTATTGGGTGTCACATAAACGATTAATAATGAGCTCTGCGCATTTACCTTCTTCAGTTGCTTGTGTCAGAGTAGTTGTTATTATACCTATTATAAAAGGAAATGCTAAGAGAACAGAGATACCTCACTCCATGTACACTGTGCTATGAGGCATCAGAAGAAGTGTTAAATATTCCTTGGGTCAGGGATGTAAGTGGACATTAAGGTCCAAGAAGATGACAACTGCACTACCAAAGAAATAAGGCAATTCTAAGCATTGTTGGAGGAGTGCCAGAAACCTTCTGAATCAGTCTGCAGTAGGCAAGCTTCAGGATGGGGTAGGTGGACCAAATGCACATTTAACCTTGTGGGGTATCCAAGACGACTACTTGTCTTTAAAGTCTACATATTTCTTCTACAGGTTTCAGGAAATACTGTGTTCCTTCCTTCCACCACTCAGTTTATTTACAAGTGCTGCACATAAACATCTATTTCTGTTACCCTGTTTTCAGCCAGGTTTCAATTACTGGTGATCCGAAGGTGAATGTCAGAGGGCAGGTCAAACCAAAATACCTCCAGCACTGGGCTCCCAAACATCTGAAGCGTAAGAAGGTGTTGCCACTACACCAGGAGTTGAGGAGGAAAGAAGTGCCCACCCATGACCAGTACAGCCAGAGAAATTACCCAGCAGGCAGCAAAATTCATGAACCCTGAGAAAGTTTGTGATAGCCTCTAGCTTAAAACATTTATGCTACAACAGCAGCAGATGAAAAGCTCTAGAAAAATCAAATTCAATAGTAGGTCACTTACTAAAAAGTTATTTCCTCTTATTTTTGACAGTATATAATTCATCAGCTGAAACTGTGCTCACCTGCCAGTATGAAAGAGAAAAATTATTCTCAGTAAGAGGAAGCCAAGCTTTAAAGCTAAACATATAATAAAAAGGGAATGTTTAAGTACATTTATATACTTGCTTCCTTTGCTCTTATTTAATTGCCTATACTTAATTACAAAAAGGTCTACACTGTCTACATAATAAACTGCAAGAAAATTAAATGAAAAATACAAATAAGAATCTCAAGAAGCAGCAAAGCAAATACAGAAGAAGAATTTATAAATTCCACATTAATTTTTAAAAGCAGGACTCCATTTGTGAACTGTGGCATCTATCACAGCACCAACTCATTATCAAGGCTGGAAAAAGTTCACTGCCCATGAAACACTGACAGAATGAGAAAGAAGGCAGTAGTGAGGATAATACAGTTCTACTAATGGAAAAAACCTTGCAGCCAGCTACAAACAGCTTTTATGTGACAGACAGACAAGAAAAAGGAAGGTTTCTGTAAAACATGAAAAAAAGAATATGGATGTGTAAAATTTGGGGTACGGATAAACTATATGAATGTAAAGCCTTGATCCTAATTCGTATGACTATATTCTAATAGACAAAAATCTCATACTATAATTTATGATGTCTGCATCAGAAAATTAGACTGCCTGGATAGAGTTTTTATGAGGTAGGCAAATAAAATAACAAACTGTTTAAGTAAAATTCTTACAAAATGTACTTTCTTACAAAAACTTACTATACCTATTTCTTAGATTAAGTCATATTTTATAATCAAAGAGGGATGTAATTAATGTCTTCAGCATAAATGTCTTCTACTATGGTGTCATGATTTTTAATCCAAGTGCTGATCCTGCATGACCACCCAAAATGAGCTTATCACCATGGTAGAAATGTGTACCACTCACCATCTACCAATAAAGGTATCAAAAATCCAAACTTCAACAAAGCAAAGCCTCTTTCTTAGAATAATCTGTAGTAACTTTTGTATGTTTCCTGTTGTTATTAGAGCTTGCAGTGAACAATGTAAGTGCATCTCCCCAGTGCTAACTTTCATATCTTTAAGCCACTTACACTGTCTGTACCCTCAGACAGTGTCTTTTTTCTCTCATGTATTATTATTTCTCAATATATAACTATTCAGTTTTCTCACATGCCTTGCTTAATATTTCAGAGGATGGTCTCTACAAACTGCTTCCTACTCTCTGAAATATAGTTCAACACTTCAGGTTTTCCCATGCTTTTCTTTAGACAGCTAAACGAAAACAAGGAGCTCTAAGCCCCAAGAGGCTCTCCAGATGGCACTGCAGTATGCCTTAACACCTACCCTAGACCACCTGGGCCTTCTTCCATTCTCCCATGGAGATCAGAAGACAACTGCAGAAATCCTGGCAAGGGAATGCACTAGAACACAGCTGTACTTTATTTCTAGTGTACTATTTTAACTGGAAAAAAAAAATTTAAAAAAGGTACTTTTGCTCCCTCTCCTTCACAGAAAAAAAGCTCCTATTAAAAGGAAATCTTGTGATATATTAAAATCTTTCTCCATGTTGTTTTTGTTTCTATTAGAATTTTAAAACTTTATGGTTGCAGAAACCTCTGGGCACCTAAAATCTCACCAGAACAACCTCCTCTATCTTAACAAGAGAGATCAAGAGACTACTCCCTGAGACAAAAGGTGTTTGAAGTTTTTGAACTGAAAGTGTTTCAAGTGTCAGAGAGCTTTGAGCCTGCTTAGGAGATGAAGCCCTTGGCCATAAACATTAAGCCCTGCTCCACATAATCTCTATGCAATTCAGTTGCCAGGTAGAACCCAACCACCCAACCTTTAAGTAGTTTCTGGGCTTTGCAAAGACATACCTAACTACTGGTAATATTTAGGCAGTTTTCATCTGCACAACAGATGCGAGGCACCTGAGGTCAGCTAACACCCTGCATCACATCTGACCCTCATTCACCACATCCCCAACCTGTTTGCAAGACGAAGGGTTTAGAACTTAAAGGTCTTCTCCAATCTAGTTGATTGTATGAACTGAAAACAGCTTAGTGGGTCTGTGAAGGTTTTATTGGGAAAAAAAAAACCTTTTCTTTGTGCTCCTCTATCACACGAGCACCAGATTTTTTTTTAACCTAAGCAAGGAAGGGAGGCACGTAAGCAAGCTGACACTCTCCTATGCATAGACATTCTGAACTATGCAAGAACGACACAGCTCTGAAGCTCTTCGACCCCAAACCGCCAGCACATCTAGTGCTACTACAGACTTCCAGGCCAGGACCTCTCCTGCTTTGCACGGGTTTCTTGTATTCTTATGCTTTATTAATTCAATGAGAAGAATGCATCTTCCTGAAGTAGAAGTTCTGGGGCCAGTTCACAAGCTGCACTGACAGCATGAAGTGCCAAGGTCATGCTGACACACAGAAAAAAGCAGACTTGCAGCAATCCTGCCCACTTCCCACAGCCATGGCAGAGCCTGGCCATACCTGGGAACAGTAGGCAGAGCACGCTTCCTATCTGCATCAGATACCTTTTTTAAACTCTCTCTGAGCTAGTAGTAAGGCTCTGGAAACAGTTCAGTTCTATTTCTCAGAACTGGTCATTTCCAGAAGTTGAAGGCATTGGTGGGTGTTCTGGTTTTGGCTGGGATGGAGTAAATTTTCTTTCTAACAGCTGGTACAGTGCTGTGTTTTGGATTTGAGAATAACGTTGATCACACACTGAAGTTTTAGGTGTTGCTAAGCAGAATTTACAGAAAGCCAAGGACTTTTCAGCTTCTCACCTCACAGTGAGTAGGTGGGGAGCACAAGAAGATGGGGGAAACACAGCCAGAACAACTGACTCCAACTGACTCAAGGACTATCCCATTCCATCCTGCATCATGCTCAGCATATAAATGCAGGTAAAGCTGGCCAGGGCTGCTGTATGGCAACTGGCTGGGCATCGCTCAGTGGGTGGTGAGCAACTGCATTGTGCATCACTGGTTTTGTACATTCTAATTCTTTTATTATCATTATAAATATTTTCCCTTGCTTTTCTGTCCTATGAAACCCATGAATTTTACTTTTTTCCACTTCTTCCTCTCCCCCTGCAGGGGGTAGTCAGTGAGCCACCATGTGGTGTTTAGCTGCCTGCTGGGTTAAACCGTAACAGTGGGGACCCACAATATTACTAAGCCCCTGACTGAGCTGGTTCTGATGAAAGATAAATTTATAGAACTTCAGCAATTTGCAGTCATCTTCAGCCTCTAAAACACAAGAAGAACCACATTTATTCATGTAACAGTTCATCACACAGCCCTCTGTATTGTCCATTAGTGAGTTCATGCTATAGAAATGCTTGCAGGTAAACCTTACTTACCCTCTCCACTATGCTTAAAGAAGGCAAATGCTAAGAAATACGTTCCTTCAGTTCCCAAAAGCACTTTTTCAAAATTAACACTCTAGCATCCCCTCCCTTCTCCTGGGGAAGTATTTGCCAAGTCAGGCTTTACTTATTCCTCTCTTCCTATTATTTCTAGCCAAGAAAGTGGGACATTTTTATAATAACCAGTTACAAACACTGCAAGTACTCCTCTGACCCACCCCTCCTCATGTTTCCTGAACAGAAGTTCACACCAGGTGTTCATTGCTATAAAGACATCTTTTCCATGGATACCTGGGTCCATAATGGGCAAGAACATGCACCAACCAATAGCAGAGCCAACTCTTTTATAAGGCCATTGGTCAAAAGCATCAACAGACCAGAAATCAGGGCATAGAAATCCTCCTCCAGTTATTTCTGTGGCTCTGTTCGCATACATACTTCTATTCAATCAGGTTTCTGAATATCAAGAAAATCAAAATATATTAATCCAAGATGCTTTGTGAAATAATGCATAAAAGCCACACCTGTTGATTTTCAAATTCTGCCCCAGGGCACTAAGAAAACAAAAGGCACATTTGTGCTCAGCTGTGAAGGCCGACAACAATAGCAGTTTGCAGTTGGCTAATGTTCCTGCAGGGCTTTCTTCCACTTCCCACCCAGTTTCTGTGTTAACATTTTAGCCTTCATGGTGTGTGCAAATTTGATAAACAGAGACTTCACTCCTACCTACACAGCACAGCCTATAGAGTCAGAGATAGTACAAGCGCATTCAGGCCACTTTATCAAGACACATTAGCCCTGATTTCTATGATAACTACAACCAAAAAAAGGTGCAGGACATGCCCTATGTTTCTTCTTTTTCTAGCACCAGTGCTGAAACGGAGGAGCACGTGATATACTTTAAAGCGAGATGACTAAAGGAGTAAAGAGAACATCTGACATTAATAGCAAAGTGCTAAGAAGATTTTACTTTTTTGATATGATTTGTGTTTAATGATATCCAAAATGAACAGAAGAGACCAACAGAATGATTCTAAGAATGCAGAATGGATTTTCTCAAATGCTGGGAACTTTTAAACAGTTCTTCAAAGCACACATTCACACAATGCTAAGTTCAAACTAATAAATTCTACTTTTTTCCTCCTTTAAACTCTGATTTGCTGGGATTTAAACAGCCAGTTGGCAAGTCACTCTTCAGAGAGAAGTGACTCAGAAAAGCAACAGGAGCATCAGCAAGAGTCTGAAACTGCTGAATTGTCCCAGCAAGCCACACTGGCACAAATGAAAACAACTTCAATCAACAGTCCCTAGAGAACAAAAACTACTTATTGTTTATAAGCATTTTGCCATACTTCTGGGTTAAAGACCCTCACCAGGTTAGAGGACATAGATCGCCACTTATTTATGTTTTATCATAGAATGCCAGGTTGGAAGGAACCTCAAGGATCAGCTGGTCCAACCTTTCTTGGCAAAACCACAGTCTAGACAAGATGGTCCAACACCCTGTCCAGACAAATCTTAACAGTGTCTAACACTGGAAATCCACCACTTCCCTGGGCAGATTATTCCAACGGCTGATTGTTCTCATTGGGAAAAATTTTCCTATTGTGTCCAGTCAGAATCTCCCCAGGAGTAACTTCTGCCCATGACCCCTCATCTTTTCCATGTGACTCCTTATAAAACGGGAAATAATCTTCTTTATAGCCACCCTTTAAATTCTGAAACATGGTGATAAGGTCTCCCGAGTCTTCTTTTCTCAAGGCTAAAAAAAACCCCAGCTCTCTCAACATAGCTTCCCAGTCTTCTCATCATCCTCATGGCACCTCTCTGGACCCTCTCCAGCCTGTCCACACCTTTTTTGTATTGCAGGCACCAAAGCCAAACACAGTATTCCAGGTGTGGTCTCAGAAGCACTGAGTAGAGCGGGATGAAGACGTCATTATCTCTGACGGTGATGTTCTTGTTGGCTTTCTTTGCCACAGCTGGACACTGTTCACTCCTATTGACCTTGCGTCCACCACAATGCCCAGGTCCCTCTCCATAGAGCTACTCCCCAGCCAAGAAGATCCCAGCCTGCACTGCACTCTTAGATTGTGTCTACCCAGGTGCAAGACCTCACACTCATCCTTACCGAACTCTGTAAGGTTCTTGTTAGTCCACTCTTCCAGCCTATCCAGCTATTCCTGCAGGGTGGCTCTCCCTTCCAATACATCCACTTCCCCACCCAGTTTGGTGTCATCGGCAAACTTGGCCAGGGTGCACTTGATCCCATCTTCCAGATAATTTACGAAGATATTAAACATTGTTGGTTTATATACTATATAGACATATAGGCACAATCATATATAGTATTTTATGTATCACATAGTTTAGGTATTACATAAACAGTACATCTACTGAAATTAAGAGGCTGTAAAACTCTTTTGAGCTAATGTAAACAGAAAGGCGCTGAGAGCCAGTAAATGCAAGCTTTGTCACCTGCAACTGTGACAACCAATCTTCATGTCACATTTAACTGCACAGTGCTGCATCTTGTACCATCTCCTTAATCATCTTCATGCAAGACTTACATTCACCTTAGCAGGAAACCCTGAATGTACTTTTCACCCTGAATCTTCTTATTGCCTCCTTCTGTCTCTACAGCAGTATTATTTTCCTCTGTGACTCAAACTTGCAAATTCTTACAATCAATAGTCAGCCAGATCTTCAACCCTTCCTCTTTTTGGACCAAAATTTGTTTTTGGCAACAACTCTATATGCAAGACCCGAGCATATTTAAAAGTAGAACCATAAGGCTTCTTTTCAGACTGACCACTTATGTTTCCTATTGCCTCAGTCTCAGTTTCCCACTTCTGGCTTGAACACTGTGACTTCATGCAGTTCAGCCTCCCAGAATTCTTGCCTTCCCTCATCCAGCAGCTCAAATCAGCTGCTCCCCACCACTTTTACCAGGTGACCCTCCTGGTGTTCCTCAATTTGCTTGTCCCATTTTGCACGATGTTTATACAATAGGTTTTGAAAGCTCTTCTCATTTTGTCCTTGCAGCCACTTCCTCTCTGTAGGAGCTGAAGCAGAGCACATGTGTAAGTGGACCAAAGCACTGAGGCTGCTTAAGCACAACACATTTCAGCCAAATAGCTTCTATTTTTTCAGATTTTACATAGGAATACGTAACACTTCAGCAGCAGGAGTTTCAGGGTGCTTGCCTCCTTTTGCATCATGCTATTTGACAGAAATGCAGAATGCAGTTTGAAGGAAACTCTAAATGCCTCATACATCTACCTTCTGAAATTAATACTGAAATTGTTTGTAAACAAAAAATGCTGCAGAAACAGCAGTTTAGTTCCACAAAGCATCTCCCTGAAAGCCTTTCTACATATCCCCTTGTGCAGTAAGTGTGAAAGCTATGTGATGTATTCCCAAAAATCCCAGATTTGGCTTCCTAATTCAGTCAGAAATGCCTGAAGTACAAGGACATCCGCAGCACAAGTGAGTCAGCATGTACAGCTAATAGAAATGACAGCTTCATCCCACATGGGGGGAACACTTCAAATTTGGTGTGCAGCTTCATGACTTGTTGCTTCTAAATGGAATGTGACAAATTTATTAGATTTGTGTAACAGCCATCTGACAGCTATCTTCTGTTAAGTATAGAGGTTTTATTTTCCAGTACTATATTCCAATGAGTCAAAACAAAGTCAGTCTGCAAAACACTAAATTCTCGAGTACTTGCTTCCACATATTTTCACAACCCCTGTTTATAACACTGGAAATGAGTGTTATACAACTGCCCCTGAAGGAATAGTTCTAAACTATAATTAGGGAAATATTTTGTTTTCCATTTCTTAACTCATTTCCTGCAGAAAGTTGCCGTGAGTTTGCAGAAAACGAGGAACTCTTCCTCAGGGACTGCAGCAACAGGACAAGGGGTAACGGATTTAAACTGAAACAGGGGAAGTTCAGGTTAGACATAAGAAGGAAATTCTTTACTGTGAGACTGGTGAGGCACCGATTCCCCACAGAAGTTGTGAATGCTCCATCCCTGGCAGTGTTCAAGGCCTGGCTGGACAGAGCCTTGGGCAACATGGTCTAGGGTGAGGCATCCCTGCCCATGGCAGGGGGTTGGAATTGAATGATCTTAAGGTCCTTTCCAACCCAAACCATTCTGTGATTCTATGATTCTATATACAAGGGATGCCTGGAATTTCAGTCATTGACTCAGGAGTTTAACAAGCACTAAAGCATCTGCTTGCCCTCAAATACTTCACTGGAGAGGGATGAGCTTCAGCACGTACTTGAATGCCTTGTTGAACTGCAGTTCTTCAGAACCAATCCTAACAAGGAGTAGTTCAATCTATTAAATACACTATGAGCATTATAAACTCTGAACAGACTTTCGTTAGACAACTAAAATTTTGAAGGCACCTTCAAGTATCTATGTTTCTAAAATCATGCTATGAAACATTCAGGAGACATACTCATTCTCTCTCCAAGTGTTATAAACCAATATTTTCTAACAGTAAAAAGAGAAAAAATGCCGCTTACTATAAACCCCCAAACCAGTCAGCTACAGCAATATGCCAACTACAGTAGCAAATGATTTTTTTAACTTGAAATAAATCGTGGCCTACTGGCAGACACCAGCTAATGTAAATGAGTAATTAATATATAGAAGGACACTAAGTTATGACGACTGCCTAGGATATGCACTTCGACAGACATGAAGAAGTTCCTGATTTTGAAGCTGCTGCAAAGAACAACAACTGAACTCTAAGTTCTTCACTTTGCCAATGTTTATTTTTAGAAATCATATAAATGTTCACCATCTTTTGCCTTGATGTAATTTCTAGAAGAAGATATTGCATTAATTGTTTGGGAGAAAGAACCTTTTTTAGTTTCTTGAACGGGAGATGATCGTTGAGATGTTCAGTTCACTGACAGCTTACGGATGGCTAGAGCATTCCATATTGAAGAGAAAGGGAAAGGCAGTAGTCCCAAGCAGAAATTCTCTTGTGCAGAAAAGGTCAATGGTTTTTATTTCTAGTATTTCCTGTAGTCAGTGCTACTTTAAAACTAAACATTACACATTATTTGTTCTGCCAGAGACTAAGGGCTTTTTTTATGCAAATCCACTTGAAATCACTCACATTTATCTTAATAAAAACTCAAGGACTTCAACCCCCTAGGAAGAAACAACTGTATAAGTAGTATCAACTCCAGAAAGAATAAGAACAATGGTTTGGCAACTATCATTATGACTTACAGGAAATTTACTGAGCGCATCAAAGCCAAAGCTTTTCGTAACAAAAAGAAATGCTAAGAATACATAAGCACATGCCTACAGGAGTATTTCTTCAAAACCAACAGGCGGCTGTACTAGTACTATAGGACTAAAGATACTATTACATTAATAAAAATATCCTAATGACTAAACCTCAGTACTTAGAAAATAGTAGGTCATAAATAAAATAGGCATTTATTTCTACATGGCCTATAAAAAGCTAACACAGTAATAACAATAAACTCACCAAGGAGTTCAACATTAAATAGTCATTTGATTACCTTCCTTCCAATAACTTATTTGAAAAGAAAGAAGTGGTTTATGACTAACCATATTAATTTTTTTCTGTTGTGCCAAGTTGCCACATCTTTGCTCATAAGAATAACAAATCTCCTCCTCAAATACCATGTGCATGAATAGGTTTAACCATTTGAAGCTTTATGTTACAGCCGTCTTTGATACCAGGATTCTGCTGCCATCACCTCCAAGCTAAATGAGTATGGGCTGATTTTCAAAGTGGATCCTCTTGACATTGTCTTTAGAATCACTGATTCATAACTCAATTCACTGACTTTGTAAAACTCAGTATGTTTTTAGAAACTATCAGTCTTGCAGAGACATACTATTAAAAGATATAGTACCTAAAGAGAGTCTCTTCTCAAAGAAAGTAAGTCTCAGAGGTGGTACTGTTGAAGTACCACCACAGTAATTTCAGTCAGTGTTAACTGGTGAATCCTTTATTGAAGGTTACTGGTCTAATTCACATTAATCTGGAGTTCTGTCCCAGAATTTGAATAGATCTCTTATTCTTTCAGCTTGATTTCCTAACCCCACCGTAACTGACTGAACCATGAAAAGACAAAAGCATCCAATCCTGAAGCAAAGGATAAATGCCCAAATCCTACAAGTGTTTTGCCTCCTAATTTATCTTATTTCAGAAAGACATTCACACCTAAATACCTTGCCTGATTCAACACTTGCCACTGGTTCACTCTTTCTGCAGACAGTGAATGAAGCTGCTCCTAGGCAAGTAAGTTCGAGGCTTCTTTTTTTCTCCCCCCAATTAAGGTTATGCTAGAATAAACACGATCATTAAAATTAGCCTCAAATCAGAGTAAAAGCAAGCACTATGAGGTATTTAAACTTCTGCTTTTGACAAATTTCTAGGGTTTATTGTGGAAACAAGCTTTCTGCCTTAACTGTGCTTCTGCACTCTGTGCCATACATTATATCCAGAAGACAAGCAAAGGAACTGTAGCCTACAGAAATCCTCTTCCAGATTAAGCCATCTAGTGCTGCAATCAGGAAGTCCCATAAGGCAAGCTCTCCTCTTTAATGGTCAGTGGTTTCACAAAACCTGCCTAAAGGGATTTAAGCTTTTCCCCACTATTAAGGCAACAAACACTTGGGTATTTGCATCTGTAGTGTTAATTCCCAAGCTGCTAGCCTTTTCCCTAGCTACTGAGCTTCTTGGGAAACACTGTAGAACTGGGTTCTCTCTCTGTTGGCAAAACAAATAGGGTAAGTAAATTGTTCTGTGCTTCAGGAAACGATCCTAGACTATGTGGAGCATGAGAGCAGAACAGAACTGTGAGGAAAAGCTGTCAAAAGGAGAAAAAAACCTCACATCCTACTATGCAAAAATATACTTGATGCATTTCAGTTTCTCATGGTGTCAAGTTCACCCCTGCTACATCTTCAGCATTAATGATACAATCAATCTTTTAAAACTACATGCAGCTTCCAGGGATAAACCAAACCAAGTCAATAAGCCATCCTAGTTAATGAATGTTCATCCTTTTTTCTGGGGAAAAAAAAACCCAGGGAGGATATGCTAATATATCAGAGAGTCCAAATGCTGGCACAGTGACTATTACTAAGCTGTCTGAAAGGGTCAAACTGGAGTATTTTAAATGGTAATCATTGGACAGTATTTTATTGATATTGCAAAAGACGACAAGAAAGCCATCAATGTAATTGATGAATTTGATTAGCCTGATGACTTACTGAGACTAAGTATATACATACGTCCAGAGGAGGGCCACAAGGATGATAAG
>NW_009909499.1:0-11330 GCF_000696875.1 Nestor notabilis
CGGCCGCAGGGCTCGCAGGTTCACCCGGGCGGGGAGAGGGAGAGCAGGTCTCGGCCGCCGCAAGGCAGCGCGGCGCCCGGCTTTGCGGTTTCGCCCTCGTAGATGCCGTGTGGCCGCAGGAGCTCTCTTGCTGCTGCCAAACCCGCTGGAAGCATTCAGCCTCCGGGTGGTGTGGGTACACACAGGGTAGAGTTTCTCCCTGTTTCGATACGAAAAGCCCCTATTGAAAGTTCCAAGCAGGAGTTCTTGAGAGTTGCTGCTTAAACATTGTTCTTGTGCGTGAGCTACTTGAGCTGTGTCTTGGAGGCTTGCTGAATCTGGAAACTCCCGGGGGATGCTGTCCGCCTACAGGGAACAAATAATGCCATTTTAAAAAAATATAGGTAAGATAGTGTTACGGTGGAGCATACGCTACTTCCAAGCCTGTGGTGTAGCCTGAGCTTGTGTCAGAAAGGATGTGAAAACTGGTTCCATGAATTCTTGTTCAAGTTAGAAGCTTTTTGTAATAGTTATTGTACGTAGCAGAGTCATACAGATCCTGTTTATCTCTCACATAGTGTTAACCAATAAAAATATGGTGATAATACAATGATAACTAAAAAATTAATCACAAGCCAATTGGATCACATTGAGCACATGAACTGTAGTTTCTTAATTCCTGTATTTGTGTAGTATGCAAGGTTTTGTACTGTGGTTCCCAGTTTGAGTTTTGTGTAAATATATTCTTTGTAGTCTTCACTATTCTGTAATGATCAAAGTGTGTAATATCCAGTATGGTGTAAAGTATCCTTAAGGCAAGCTAGCAAATGACTTGGAAAAGTACAAGCTGCATCCTACTTACCAGGTTATCTCTCTTACGTGCCTGCACAACTTGCAGCATCTCTACTTCCTGTACTCCACAATGACTGTCATATACCTCAGTAGATACTGAGCAAGTCTGGCAGAACATTAAGGAGTTTAACCACTGGTGACTACCCCAGGCCATCTCTTCTTTAATCCTAGAAATTACTGTTTAATAACTGGTTTGCTTATGGTTGTGGCTGTTCAATTGAGGAATTCATGGTGTTTTTTCTTACCAGTAAACGTTAATTGGCATGTGAGTTTGACTGTTGCTTGATAGAATTTGTTCTGCTGGTACTTTGCAAAAAGTCCATTGTCCTCCAAAAGAATTAAGGTTGAACAAGTCTTCTTAAACTGTCAGCTTTTAACTGAAATTAGATACCATGCATTAAAAACAAACAAACAAAACTGTAATCATCCATTCATTAAAATAAATGAAACACAGTTGTGATCAACAGCAGTTATCTATTGCACCAGTTTTTTTTAATTATGTGATAGAACTGAAGGAATGCTTACATGTTATCAAGGCAGTTGTTTATCTTGTACTTCAGAATGAGAACTGACCATTTTATTTCAAGATGGATGAGGTTAGAAAGCTAACTATAATAATGTATTTGAGATTTATTGAAGTAAATACATTAAAGAGACATATGGTCAATATATAACTGAATTAGTATGAGACACTATAGGTAAAGACAGCTGGGGAGGATTAGAATTCAAAAGGAATTATTTTGGTAACTAGAATGTATCACTGTCAGCTAATATATTTTGTAACTTAATGACTGTGTGATTTTTAGAAAGAAACTTAAGGTTGATGCCTTTGTTCTCTAACACAACCTGATTTTATCATACGTTGCAGTTTATTAGTTTATTCTTATTTGAGGTAATTTCTACTTACCTTAGACTTTGAGCAATGGAATACTTAATGAAGTCGTATTGTGAAAACTAGATCTGTAAATATTTGCCACTTGCAGTTGAGAATTTCCTGTCTTTGAGCTGTAGTTTGTGTATATATATATACGTAATTTGTTAATCACTGGAATTAATCTGATGGATAAGACTGCTTCCCAATAAATTCTGTAAACATACAGAATAGAACTGTGGATGCTTGTACTTTAGTGAAAATTATCACTGATGCTGTGTGATGCGTGCTGTAGAAATAGAAATGCCCTTCTGTTCTGAGGAGAATATGATCTTTCTTTTTCCTAGGGAGGCTGTTTTCATCAGAGCAAGAACCACCATGATGCTACTACTTGCTGTGTTCCTTTTTGTTTTGGTGGTTAGGGCTTAAGCAGGGAGGGAGGAGCACACTGCCACATGCTCAAGGATGAAAACCCCACTGACTGCAGATGGAGAGTGACAGGGAGGGTACTGAATAACACTGGTAGTGAAGTTGCTGTTCACAGTTTGGCACAAACTTTGGACTTGTGGTGCATATAAGCTGATATGGGCTTTTAGCCTGATGCACACAGGGTTTTGGCCTGGGGTGGTCACCAATGGTTAAACTCCTTAATGCTCTGCCAGTCTTGCTCTCTATCTACGGAGGTATATGGCAGTCATTGTGGAGTATAGGAAGTAGAGATCCTGAAAATTGTGCAATCATGTGTCCATGTGCCAGCAAACTTTACATATGCAGGAGATACTTGTGGCTGCGTAGGGTTCTTTCATAGCACTGGAGCAGATGGCAGTTATACATGCCTGTGCTTTGCCTGGAATGTCTGTAAACCGTTTATCTCAGCATTGATACATTCTTTTACCCTGCAAAATCTTATGCTTTACTTGAATAATTTCCTGCCCTAAACATATATTTAACCACAGTGCTGCATGTGTTTGTAACAATGGAAGTGAATGCAAGCTTGCAGGAGAGTTTTGCATCTCCAGCTAGGCCCCTTGCAGATCTGTGAAGTGAATGTCTCCCTTATTAACACTTGCTGAACTTGCCTACCCCTTACTTGTTGGAGAATGCAGAAAGTTGCATGAACGTGGCTTCAAAAACTGTGTTCATCTCCTTAAGTGGATTAAGAAGGGTGGCAGCATGTGCATTTGGCAAGCTGAAATTTGTTGTTTTCTGCTAATGGGTCTTTGATGGGCGGGTGGGGGGTGGAAAATCAAGGGTTTCCTATGTAAAAGTTGCAGGACTCTAAGGGTTTGTAGAAATTATGTTGAGAGATGCATGAAACGGACAGCAAGGCTTTGTCAACTAGCACACAATGTTATACTCAACTGTATGTGTGCAAAGCATTTTATGAAATTAAAGTGACCCACTTTTTGATCTAGTATTCCATAGCATGTTGAGATCAGTGGTGTGAAGCCGTTGCTTGTTCATCTAAAATACTGCTTCAGGATAGAAGATATGATTAAAGTGTGGTAGGAAAAATTTTACGGAGATGTCTTTGGAAGGTATTAGGATATTGGGATGTTTACAAGTGAATTGTATAGCTATGCAAAGGAAACCAGTGGGCACTAAGCAGAAGCTATCCACAGTTTGTGCTTAGTGCCTGTTACAAGATGTCATCTTGGTCACTGATGCATATACATGCTTTGGGGTGCAGAAATGAGTTTCCCATGTCCCCAAGTGCTTTCCTATTGGAAAATGCTGTCTCGAGTTTTGTCCTAGGACAATAAGCTGTCCTGTTTAAGTGCTGGACAAGTGCGTTCTAGCACAATAAAAGACAAATGCCTCAATAAAAGAGAACTCCATGGACATGATACATACCCATGTATGAATTTGATCCTGCTATTCTGGAGAATGGCAACAGCTGGGAGAAACTGACACCATGTCATTAAATAATGAGAAGTGGAAGAAAAGCACCTCAATCTGTATTTAAAAGCTGCTGGGTTGGACTTAGAGGAGTGGAACAGGCAAATAGTCACAGTTATGTGAAAAGGAATGACAATTATGATACTGTTCCTCTATCTCAAACAGGTCAGACTCTGGATCGGCTGATGTAATGACAACCACTTTCAGTCAACTTTGTTCTATGGTCTCATGATCCAGACCTTAAGGAGGTTTACCCCTGCCCACATGTAATGGCTGTTGTCTTTTATTTTGAACAGTTGTAATAGCCAGTCTGTTTCACAAATGCTTTGTTGTTATTCTTATCCTTTTATGTAAGTATACTTGGTTTCGGTGGCATCAGTGGAAAGGTGTGAGCATTGCAACTATCTAAAACTTTTCATACTGACATAAGACTAAGTAATGAAGTTGTTAGCTGTTGGTTGGAAAGCTTTATGTAAACGGATTTCGTAAGATAATATTTTAATTAACGGGTTGTAAGAGGATTTGCTGATGGAATACTGTACCCCAGCACCTGAAGAAAACATAAGAGTGTTCGTATGACCATTGCATACAAATTGTGGTAAGTATTTTACGCTTCTGGTGCAAGAAAGTTAAAAAGACTTCCTATTACTTTTTATTCTTTGAAAAGGTGTTTTGGGTTTTTTTGTTTGTTTTGTTGTGTGGTTTTTTTTTTTTGTTTTTGGTTTTTTTTTTTGTGGGTGGTAACAGTCACACAGTAATCTATGTTTAGTTACCTTTTGTAATATATGTGAGAAAATCAAGACACTCTTTATACTTTTCTTGTTCTTAGTTATGGAAATTAATCTTTCTTTAAAAGCTTTCTTTCTTCTTTGCTCCTGAGAAACCTGTCATAGAAAGTAGCACTTGCCTTTTCTACTTCATCACAGCAGTGTTATCTACTGGCTACTTCAAAATGTCAGATTAAGAGTTGATTAAAGTGGTAAACTACTTCATCAAATGTAATGTGTGTTGTTCATTTGATATGTTCAATGAAAGAAGTAGTGAAACTGTAGTGTTAAAAAATATTAAAAAAAATAGTCCAGGCTTAAGCTTAAATATTCAAAATAGTTCTTAGAAGAATTCTGATCCTTAATATTAAGATACTAAAAATCAGTTAGGTAAAACCTCACTACAAGAGTATTTGACTGGAATCGTGCTTTCTTTTCCTTGAGAAATTCAGTTTCTTTGAGTGTGGTCTGACAAGAAATTGCAGGAATTTGTGTATCTTAACATTAACTTTAAAAAATGTATTATCATAAGCTATTTGTTCATGTTTCCTGAACAAACTGTAAATGAAGGGTAGATGCTTCAGAGCTGTCTGAAAGAGCTGGATTTTTAACTCTCAGAAGAAATTAGTAGGAAATAATGTAGGTAATATAGATTTTTTTTTTTGTGTGTGTGTGTGTGTATGAAGAAATAATTTAGGAAGTCTTTCATCGAACACCCCTCCCACTAACCCCTTGTTCTCATACTGAAAACTTCTTTCCCAGCCTCAGGTCACACTGTCTGTAATCTTAAGTGTTTTAATTGCTCTGATATGTATTACAAGCAATGCCAGATTGCTCGAGGAGAAACAAATAGCTGTTAAGCTACTTGCTGGCTCTTTGCATTCTATTTGCATAGGGAAAACAGTGCTTGTAGAAATGCAGTTTATTTTATTTTTTATTTGGCAGGCAGAGTTGCGAGCAGCTGTTTTTTTGGCACTAGAAGAACAAGAGAAAGTGGAGGTAAGAGGGCCTTAAAAATAAATTAAAACACCAGCATTTTGACAGTTCTTCGTGTAGAATTAAACACAATAACTTTAATACTTTGTTTGTGAAATGTAACAAGAGAAAATCATTTATTGCTATGTAAGAGCAGGATGCTTAAAGAGCACAAAACAGGACTGTCAAGAGTTTTCTGATGTTTAGAAATAGGAATTGTTATGTAGCCCTTTGAAACTGTAGCTTTAAGTAACTGTCTCTGTTGGTTTTATATTGCTTATGTCCAGTTGATCAGAATAACTAAATATCTTTTCTATCAAATACTTCTTTAAAAAAAGATATCTAGTTGACTGATCAAGATCTTACGAAACCAGATTAATGTCTTTTGAAATTGAAAATATTACAGTGTAGGGTTTTATTTTGTTGGGGTTTTTTTTAACAATTGTATTGTGAAAGCAGTTTAATTCAGTAGCTTGCCAAGTATGGTAATGCTTTTGGTATTTCTCATAAGGATGTTGTAGTCTTACTTCAGGATAATTTGCCTATATTTAAGGAAAAATTCTGAATAAAGAGATGGGCTATGTACTAATACCTTGACAATATAATAATGGTAAGGATATGTGATACTAGTGTGATTAAGTAACAATACTGCTGAGGTATGCAGATGCTAGTTTCGTGACCCTTTTTACTGCTAGCATTACCTTGTTTCCTGTGTCTTTCCATTCTCTAGAGCTAGAGAAGGAGAGGGTGTTTTACATCCAGGCTCTGTTTAAAGAGGAATAGAAAACTGACCTATCATCTACTGATTAGATGGTTGAACTCTTGCTGGAAAATTGCACAGCTGAAACAGATATCACTGTAACATTAGTAAGGATGGGAAGTAGTTATTCTATGGTATGAGATTCCCTATTCCAGATATCTAACCTAAGATTGCTGAAGAAGACAGTGGAAGATTGATAATAGCAGAGCAGTGCCATCTCTTACGGGAAACTTCAGCATACTGTGGAGTACCCAGAGAACAATCTCAGACTACCTGGAGAATAATGGTGCTGAAGAGAGATTGTGCTGCAGTCGATCTAGGCTCACCCTTTTTTTGAAAGGCTGAGATGTGTCATATTTTAATTAAGCAGGAGATTTTTTCTTACTTTTTTTTGCACAGCGCTTTCTTGTGTGTGTTAGTATTTATGGCTATAGTAATAAATACCTATAACAGATCTGTTTTTCTTAGAGTTAGGTTCTTACCCAGGATATTTTGATACATTAGGAATGGCATTTAGAATTTGGTTTGAAATATCCCTAAACAATTTTGACAACCCGCATTGATTTATCTCTGTTTAAAAATCAAAGCTGAAGGTGACAAATTTAACAAGGGAGGAAAAACATTCTCATAATATCTTTGAAGATCATTTAATTAATAGATGAGTATTGATTTGTGAGCCACTAATTAGCATGGTCCAAACTTTGTCAAGATGATTTGTAAATTCTCATTTTTTTTTTTAAAAAGGTGGGACTGAATTTCCTTAAAGTTGGCACTATATTAGAGGAGCAGTCTGGGAAGTTAACTTCTTAACTTACCTTTTTAATCATTAAATAAATAAAGGTCAGTCCACTATTAAGAATTTTGGTGAAATTATTACAGTTCTGTATCTTTTATAACAGAAATATTAAGACAATTTTAATGTGCCTAAATGAACGTATGGCTCTGCAGCTTTTATTTGTAGGTAGTAGAATTAATACAAAGCTAGACTTTAAAGATGTGACTTGCATGTGCCAGGCATCATTGTGGAACAGCGTACACCAAAATGCCAACTTGTTGTGGTTTTCAATTTCTTGCTAGCACAAAGATGATGTTAATTTTGTGTTTGTGTTTTGTTTTTTGACAGAACAAAGCACCTCTGGTAAATGAAAGCTTGAAAACTTTTTTAGGTACAAAAGATGGTAAGTTCTTTAGTATACTTCTCAAAATACTAAAAATATTAAGCAAAGGATTAAATCTTTGAAGGTTTCATAAGCAGAACAGTTTTCATGACATAAAGAATGCTTTTGTTTGTGTCAAATGTCGTGATTACTATTCATTCAGAATAGAATTCAATCTATAATTTGTGAAGTTAATATTGCTGAAGTTGTATTTTTAACTGAGGTGACTGATGCAGTTTAATACTTCACGATAAGTTATGATTATGCTAATTTGGAGCCATTCTAGACTATAGAAACAGTTACCAGTGAAAACCACTACGGAGGTACAGTAGTGAATGCACACATAGCAGAAATGTCAAAATGATGTCTTTAAACCAACTGAATAGTAAAAAAAACAATAAAAATCTTATACCTGAATTTTATAAGCAGTCACAATTTATGCTCCTGCAGTATTGCTGAGATAAATAACTGATATGATGACTGAGTTAGAGATTATGGAATTGGTATGCAAATTAACTATGTGGTGGTAGTTTGCTGAATGTCTAAATGATATTTGTAGGAGTGTTGAATCAGTGTACTTCAGTACTGAAGCCATGTTAATGTTAAATCTTTGAAATAAGAATTGTTTCTATCTGGTGTGTCTTTACTCTTCTCATTTCCTTTTTAGGTCGTTTGGTAGCAGGTCTTGTTGCAGAATTTCTACATTTTTTCAATCTTGATTTTACATTGGCTGTTTTCCAGCCTGAATCAAGCACAGTAAGATATACTGGTTTTATTTGTATGCTATGCCATTTGTATGCCATAAAGACATGTATTCCAGGAAAGTGTGGTTATATGAGGGAGTATTCACTTTATCAGAGATCAGTGCTTGATAGGTTAATTTTGAATTAGCAAATTACTATTCTATGATTTAAAAAAAAATATTCAACAGAATACCCTTGCAACATTTTTTGCCAATAGTTTTACTATGTCATGATACTAAGTTAGTATTGTTACATGAAAATTATGTTAGTAATCTACTCTGAGAGAAATTTCAGTGAAACAAAGGGCTTTGTGCAGATGTATGTGACAAAGTGATTGAATAGTTCAGTTGGAAAGGATTATGTAGCCCAATTGATTGCTTTTAGGCTTTTGATATTGAGCTAGAGGTTTTTCATCATATTTGTCCCTCTGTCTCTATTTATGAGATAAATGTTTTAATAATACATTTGGGTTTGAAACATTTCCATTTAACTGAAGAATTTCTCTTTATACTTTATACTAATTTTTATTCTTAATGTCAGTTTAAATATATCAGAGGTTAATTTATTAAAAATCCAGCTCCTAAGTAAATTAACTGCCTTCTGTTTCTCAGGAATTCATGTTTCTTTTTAGGTGTTTTTTCAAAGAAAATCCCATACACCCTTGTTCTTTGTCAAACATCCTTAGATGCATTTATAACACAAGGACACATCTGTACAAAGATTCATGTTTGTGCTAGCAAACAAACAGTCATGCTTTCTGTCATGTTGTCACTCACTTTTAGGAGCAGTGCTTCATGTGCATTGTAAAGGCATCTCATGCTCTTTTGAAACGCCCCCTTCCTTTTTCCAGTAGAAGCATCTTTTTCACCTAATGCAGTGCATATATAAAACTTGGCCAAGGTTAAGCAAGTTGGCCAAGAACGCTGTGCATAGTGCTGATAGATTTTCCTTTGTCTTCCTCTAGTACTCCCTATTTCTGAGAAGTCTTTTGTGTTGTCTTTCTATCCTCCATGTTGACTAGTGGTGGCTTACTTCAGTATTTGCTTGCTCAGTGTTGTGCTAGGAAGCATCACTAAGTCATTGTAAGAATTTAAAATGAACTGGTGACCCTTGCATTATTGCCATTCTGAGGTCATGCCAACCCCCCTGGATTTGCTGCAGCATTCTGCTTCTGCTGTAATGTGAATTACAGTTTTCAAAAGTGTATTTTTTTTCCTGTCTTCTTTTCTTTTTTATTTGGTTGATACTGGATTACTTTCGTCCCTGCTTCTGCCTAAACCCATGTTTTTTTTAAAGTGAAACAGACTGAAAGTAAGCGTTGACCTATGCCAGTGTACTTTTATATGCACAGGAATGGAGACTCTGTCATCTATGAATTTACTGGAACAACTGGCTAGGTGTCCTAGGATCCACTTTTGAAGGCAATAGGCTAAACTTGACCATATAAATCCTGATGCCTGGTAACAACAAAAATTTTCATATTTAAAACAACTTTGGATGGTAATAAGTTCAGGTACAGATCAGAAGTAAATGGTGCAAGAGACTCTCATTAACTGAATATACATGCAACAGGAACCCTTACTCACTGTTTAGTCAAAATATTGCTGTGTTAAATAGGATCAAAAAGCTGTAGGAGTTACATTACAATATATATGTAGTGTTTTCTGACAGTTATTTCAGTGCTGTGATTTTTGTTTTCCCCCAGCTAAATGGCCTTGATGGTCGAGAAAACTTAGCTCGAGATTTGGGAATTACAGAAGAAGGAGGTACTGTGGGTGGTCCCCTGTTATTGGAGGTTGTTCGAAAATGTCAGCAGAAAAATATTTCAGACAATGGAGAAGTAAGTAGTGTTAACATGTAATTTCTTTTTTCATAATTCTTTACTTTCATTTCAGTGTTGAAAAGTAAAGAATACTTAACTATTGTTGTAGTATATGTTTCAAGTCTTTATTAAATTATGACTTCAACATAACGTACAAGAAAAAATGTTGAAAAATAAAGATTGACTATTCTGTTATTTTTAATGCCACCCTCGTACTCTTGACTAATATTCTACTACAGCATAGTAACACAGAGTGAACCCAGATAAATGACACTAAACACTATTGCTTATTTTCTTATTTTTACTGTGGTTTGATAACACTTTCAGCTGTATGTATTTTTTTTGGCATACTTCTAATTTTAATATAACTAGAATTGGTTTCATTAAAATCTTTAAAGCTGTTCTGAAAACTTATGTATTTAAAACTAAATATATGAAACTATTAAACTACCTGAGGGCAATGACAGTAATATTAAAGGAATATATAATTAAGTTGTAAATTAAATGAATGAAATCCAACCAGTTGCATTTGATTAGTCTCTGTCATGTTTGTGGCTTGAAAGAAAATTCTCTGCACCCAAGATGCATTGAGTACCCCAATGAAAGCTTGAATTCAGAAGTAGTTGTCATAGACTTCCTAACACAGCATCATGGTGTCACAGTTTATGTGCTCTGTGAGTGAGGATGGTAGCCTTGTTTCTTGTTAGATGGTATTATTATAAAATTCAGTACATTTTTAAGAAATGTTTATCTGAAACTTCTTAGGTGGCTCCAGTTCCAAGTGATAGCCTGTGCCCCACATCAAAATCATCTGATGGAAGATCAAGTACACACCCTGTACCAAGTAAGGTAAGATTGTTTATGTATAATGAAAAAGCTGCATAACATACATGAGATAAGTAAAAGAGAGAACTCCTATGAAAACGGAGATACAGTGGCATTCACTTAAATGATCTGCCAAGTCCTGTGACTTTGTGACTGGGTAGGTGACAGTACATACACAGTCTTTTCTGTTCAGGGTTGGCTGATTGCTGCTTGGCATTGATACTGTATAGGGATACATCTGTCTTTGTGTGGGCCCTGTGGTTTTTTTTTTCCCTCCCTCTGTTGCTTCTTGTTAGCACAAAATCTGTTATTAATGAACATCTTCCAAGTTGTTACATTGGTCTGGAACTGATCAACAGTTTGAGAATTATGGGAAAAAGTAGGGCATGGAAGGGGGCATGAGCACTTAAGCCTCTTTTCCACAAGAAATCAGCTCCCCACCACACTGAGTTAAAAAAAGAAGGGGGGGGTGACACACACACTCACACAGAAACGGGGGGAAAAAACCAAAACATCAACAATAACAACCTCCGACAAAAAAAAAAGACAACCTCCCCTGAAAAACAACTAAGCACAACAACCCTGATTTAAGTAGTAAATTTTGTTCAAATTATTGATGTGATCTGATCACATAAAAAGTTGTAATAGCTTCCCCTTCCCCCCCCCCCCAAGAAAAAATA